>NC_092709.1:268511037-268809812 GCF_047496885.1 Scyliorhinus torazame | reverse complement strand
GGAGGAGATAATGCCTGCAATGTGTGGCACCAAGTGAAAAGCCTAGTGCACGACATCAGCAGCATGAATGGTGGTGTCCAATGTGCGGCTCAGTCAGTGACAGACATGGCTGAGCGCCTCAGCAGCATGCCCCAGTTGCTGGAGGACGTGTCCCAGTCCCACGTGGACCTTGATGAGACATTGCAAAGCATGTCCCAGTCTCAGGTGGACATTGCGAAGGCATTGCAGAGCATGTCTCGGTCAGTGGGGGAGGTGTCCCAATCGCAGTTGGGCATTGCTGGGGCACTTCAATGCATGTCCCAGTCACCGAAGAGCATCGGTGAGGGTGTTGACACCAAGCTGCAGACATTGGGGAGCCACCAGGGCTGGCAGAGCCAGATGACAAAGATGCTGCCTTGGCTCAAACCAGCAGCCCCTCCATCCTGAGGTGAACCCAAGGTCTATGGGCACTGACAGGGAGGACAGAGCACTGGGTGATAACCTGAAGTCATCCTATGGAGTGGCGATGGCAGCTACCAGCTCACCCGTGTTCCACCCCCCTGACAATGGCGCATCTCAAAGTCAGCCCCCGGAACAGGGTGGCATGGCGGGGTATATGCCACCGGCAAGTGGGCCGGGACGCTCTGGCCCCAGGACCCTCAGAGAATGCCACCAGGGTCATCGAAGGCCAGGGGACTTGGTAGGCAGCAGGTTGCCTCCACCTCTGGTGTGCATCCTGGGGACACACCTAGAGACAGCGGTAGAGCATGGCAGGTTGAGGATCACTGAGAGGGTTTCAGGGGAAAAGGGACATAAAAGGGAAGGGTGGGGTGGGCAGGGTGGGAAGGCACCATTGGGAGATAAGGGCAGCTGGGGACACATATAATAATTGTCGCACCCGAGAAATATAACGCCTCTGCACTTTCTTCCACAACGAAGGCCGACTATCAATCCGCTGCCAACTCCTCTAGGCATGGAGGTCCTGGAGTACCCCCGCCCCTTACCCCGGCACACCATGTTCAGGTCTTTGGGTGGGAGAGAGGGCTTTGCAGAAAGGCAGGAGTCAAGAAACAGGAGACAATGGCATAGATTGAGGAGCATCAGTGCTCAATTTTCAGTGGGTTATCATCACACCCCACCCTCACCCCCAACCACCTTCGACAGTGACCAGCTGACAATGCCAGCACAATCCCATCACCCTAGAGTGACGTTACACAAACCCTGGCAGCCTGGAACAGAGTGGGGGGAGAGGGGGAATGGGGGGGGGGGGGGGGGGGGGGTAAGGGGAGGGGTGGGGGAAGGGAAAGGTGGGGGGAGGGGGAAGGGGAGGAGGTGCAATGACGGATGAGGCCACGTCCTGTGTGAAGTGGACAAGGATGAGGGCTTCCCTGGCCCTCCAGGCTTTCTGGACCCTCACCGCTACCATCTGTCCTCCATCCTCCGCCTGGCCTGTGGGTCCTTCCCAGCCTGGTCCTCCAGCCCTTCTTTGTCCGGTGCCTCCTCCTCGTCCTGCTCGGAAGTGGCCACATGGTCCTCCCCCTCCACCTCCAGCACGTCACCCCACTGCTGTGCCAGGTTGTGGAGGGCACAGCTGACCACCACAAACCGGGCTACCTTCCGGGTGGTGTACTGCAGTGCACCATCAGTGCGTTCAAGGCCTCGGGACTGCATTTTGCGGAGTCCAATGCAACGCTCAATGACAGCCCTGGTGGCCACATGAGTCTCATTGTATCCGGTCTCTGGATCAGTCACCAGCCTCCGTATTGGCGTCATTAGCCAGGTCCTCAGCGGATATCCCTTATCCCCGCAAGAGCCACCCGGCCATCCTGGGGTGGTCTTCGAAGAGGCCAGGGATGTCCAACTGCCCCAGGATGTAATTGTCGTGCACATTCCCTGGGAAGCCTGCGCACACGTACATTATCTTCATGTGGTGGCTGCACATGAGCTGAAAGTTCAGGGAGAGGAACTCCTCCCTGTTAAGGTAGGACACTTCCTGACTTCCGGTTGCGGCAGGAATGAGCTAGCCGCACGTTTCGGCGGCTCCAGCTCCGACGGAACTTCGGGCTCTTTTAAGAGCCCCAACGGGGACTTTGCCGGCCAAAAAACCCGGTGTGAGGTGCGTGGGAAGGGAGTCCCCCCCCGAACGGCGGAGGGAAAAACTGGCGGCGGCGGCTGCAGCCCGAAGTATCTTCAACCACAAGGTCAGAGGGAGTGGAGAACAAAATGGCGGCGGAGAAATCGCAGGCGACATGGGGGCCTGAGCAGGACGAGGTTGTGAGACGGTGCATGGATCTGCTGAAGAAGGAGGTAATAACCCCGATGTTACAGGCAATAGAGGGGCTTAAGGAGACTTTAAAGACCCAGGAGACTGAGCTTCGCGTGGTGGAGCAGAAGGTGTCAGGTATTGAGGACGAGGTCCTGGGCCTGGCGGTTAAGACTCAGACGCACGAGGCACTTCATAAAAAGTGTGCTGACAGGATTGAGGCCCTTGAAAATGGAGCGCGAAGGAAGAACCTTAGGATACTAGGTCTCCCGGAGGGTGTGGAAGGAGTGGACTGTGGAACGTACGCAAGTAAGATGCTGAGCTCACTGATGGGTTCTGAGGCCCCTGCGGGCCCCATGGAGGTGGAGTGGACAAATCGGATCCCGGCGAGAAGACTAAAAGCGGGAGAACCACCGAGGGCGATAATCGTGCGATTCTACCGCCTTAAGGACAGAGAAGAGGGCCTGAGATGGGCTAAAAAGGTGCGGAGTAGCAGATGGGAGAATGCTGTGGTAAGGATCTACGAGGATTGGAGTGCGGAGGTAGCGAGAAGGAGGGCGAGCTTCAACCGAGCCAAAGAGGTTTTGCACAAAAGGAAGGTGAAGCTTGGGATGCTGCAGCCGGCAAGACTATGGGTCACGTATCAGGAAAGACACTATTATTTCGAGACGGCGGAGGAAGCATAGTCCTTCATCAATGAAGAGAAACTGGACCGGAACTGAGGGACTGATGCTGCAGGGAACTGTTATTGCTGTTATTGTTATTGTTTTTGTTAATGTGATGGTGAAAGTTAATCGAGAAGTAAACAGGGAGGGGGGGGGACACTGGGGAAATGTGGGCGCCGGTGAGGGGGGAAAGGCGGGACATAGTCGGAGAATGGGGAAGGAGGGGGGAGGGGAAAGGGAGCTGCGCCATAAGAGGCGGGTCAGGTAAAGGGATGTTCCCGCGCCAGAAAGAATAAGGCGGGAAAACAGGCGCAAGGCGAATGGGAGTTCCCTCACACCGGGGGGGTCGAGGAGCGAGCAGCAGTAGCCGGGGTCAGTTGAAGTCAGCTGACTTACGGAAGTGATATGGGGGAGCAATCAAGCTAGATAGGGATCTAGCGGGGGGGGGGGGGGGGACAACTGGGTTGCTGCTGCGGAAATCCAAAAGGAAATGGCTAAAGAGTGGGTGGTCGGGGGCGGAATGCGACGCTAGGGGAGCGAGCGGGAGCGCGGAGGCGGGATATGGGACTGGCCTAGAGAAGGTAATGGCTAGTCGACATGGGAGGGGGGCAGGTAGCCCCCCAGTGAGGCTGATCACGTGGAACGTGAGAGGCCTAAATGGACCGATAAAAAGGGCCCGAGCGCTCGCGCATTTGAAAGGACGAAGGGCAGACGTGGTTATGCTCCAAGAGACGCACCTAAAGGTGGCGGACCAAGCTAGGCTAAGGAAAGGATAGGTGGGACAGGTGTTCCACTCAGGACTGGACGCAAAGAACAGAGGGGTGGCCATTTTGGTGGGGAAACGGGTAGCATTTGAAGCAAAGAACATCGTAGCAGATAGTGGAGGTAGATATGTAATGGTGAGTGGTAGGCTGGAGGGAATGGAGGTCGTGTTGGTTAATGTGTATGCCCCAAATTGGGACGATGCGGGGTTCATGAGACGGATGCTGGGGCGTATTCCGGACCTGGAGGCAGGAAATTTGATTTTAGGAGGGGACTTCAATACGGTGCTGGACCCGGGGCTAGATAGATCCAGCTCAAGGACTGGAAGAAGGCCGGCAGCGGCCAAGGTACTTAAGGGGTTTATGGACCAAATGGGGGGAGTGGATCCATGGCGATTTCTTAGACCCAGGGCTGGGGAGTATTCCTTCTTCTCCCACGTCCATAAAGTGTACTCCCGGATAGATTTTTTTGTTTTAGGAAGGTCGTTGATCTCTAGGGTGGAAGAAGCTGAATACTCATCCATAGCGGTTTCGGACCATGCCCCACATTGGGTGGACCTGGAAGTAGGAGAGGACAGGGAGCAGAGAACACTCTGGCGATTAGATGTGGGACTGATGGCGGATGAGGGAGTGTGTGCAAGAGTGAGGGGGTGTATTGAGAGATACCTGGAGGTCAATGACGACGGCGAGGTCCCTGTGGGAGTGGTCTGGGAAGCACTAAAAGCGGTGGTCAGAGGAGAGCTGATTTCTATTGGGGCCCACAAAAGGAAAACAGAGGCCAAGGAAAGGGATAGATTACTGGGGGAGATTTTAAGGGTGGACAGGGAATTTGCAGAGGAGGAGCTGTACAGGGAGAGGAGACGACTCCAGACTGAGTTTGACCTTCTGACCACCAGAAAGGCGGAGGTACTGTGGAGGAAGGCACAGGGGAGGAGGTATGAATATGGGGAAAAGGCTAGTCGCCTGTTGGCGCACCAACTGCGAAAGAGGGCAGCAGCGAGGGAGATAGGAGGAATTAGGGATGAAAGGGGAGACACTGTGCGAAGGGCAGGAAAGATAAATGAGGTGTTTAAGACCTTTTATGAGGAACTGTATAGGTCTCAGCCCCCAGAGGGAGAGGAGGGGATGCGGCAGTTCCTGGACCAATTGAGGTTCCCGAAAGTGGAGGAGCAGGCGGTGGCAGGCCTGGGGGCGCCGATTGAGGTGGACGAGGTTATTACGGGATTGGGAAGCATGCAAGCAGGGAAGGCCCCGGGGCCGGACGGGTTCCCGGTGGAATTCTACAGAAAATATGTGGAATTGTTGGCCCCGTTGTTGGCGAGGACGTTCAATGAGGCCAGGGAAGGGGGGACTCTACCCCCGACGATGTCGGAGGCGACGATATCGCTAATTTTGAAGAGGGACAAAGATCCGTTGCAGTGTGGGTCGTATAGACCTATTTCACTATTGAACGTGGACGCCAAATTGCTGGCAAAGGTGCTGGCATCGAGGATAGAGGACTGTGTCCCGGGGGTGGTGCACGAAGACCAGACAGGGTTCGTAAAAGGGAGACAATTGAATGTTAACGTGCGACAACTATTAGGGGTGATAATGATTCCCTCAGTGGAGGGGGAGGCAGAGATAGTGGCGGCAATGGACGCAGAGAAGGCATTTGATAGGGTGGAGTGGGAGTATTTATGGGAAGTGTTAAGGAGGTTCGGGTTTGGGAACGGGTTTATTCGCTTGGTTAGACTACTTTATGGGGCACCAACGGCAAGCATAGTTACAGGTCGACATAGATCGGAGTATTTCCGATTATATAGGGGAACAAGACAGGGATGCCCGCTGTCTCCATTGTTGTTTGCGCTGGCAATTGAACCTCTGGCCATGGCGTTGAGAGACTCCAGGAAATGGAGAGGGGTGACTAGAGGGGGAGAAGAACACCGAGTCTCGTTATACGCGGATGACCTATTATACGTGTCGGACCCAGCGGGGGGGATGATAGAAGTTATGCGAATTTTGAGGAGGTTCGGGGAATTTTCGGGGTATAGGTTAAACATGGGGAAGAGTGAATTATATGTGATACATCCAGGGGACCAGAGTAGAGAGATAGAAGGCTTACCGCTAAGGAAAGTGGAAAGAAACTTCCGATACTTGGGGATTCAGATCGCTAGGAGCTGGGGAACCTTGCTCAGACTTAATCTGACACGGCTGGTAGAACAAATGGAGGAGGACTTTAAGAGGTGGGACATGCAGCCTTTATCGCTGGCGGGCAGGGTGCAAGCAATTAAGATGATGGTCCTCCCGAGGTTCTTATTTGTATTTCAATGTCTCCCTATTTTAATCACCAGGACCTTTTTTAATAAAATAGATAGGAGCATTACGACCTTTGTGTGGGCAGGGAAAGTTCCGAGAGTAAGGAGGGGGTTCCTTCAGCGCAGTAGGGACAGAGGAGGACTGGCACTACCGAACTTGGGAGATTATTATTGGGCCGCCAATGTGGCAATGATACGTAGATGGATGATGGAGGGTGAGGGAGCGGCGTGGAAAAGACTGGAGAGAAAGTCCTGTAAAGGGACGAGTCTAGAGGCGCAGGTGACGGAACTGCTACCGCTTTCACCTAAAAAGTACACCACGAACCCGGTGGTGGCGGCAACACTGAACATATGGGGACAGTGGAGGCGACAAAGAGGGGTGCGGGGAGCCCTGGTGGGGTCCCCTATCAGGAACAACCATAGGTTCGCCCCAGGAAGAATGGATGGAGGATTTCAGAGCTGGTACCAGTTGGGAATTAGGAAGGTGGGAGATTTATTTCTAGATGGGACTTTTGCGAGCTTGGGAGCATTGGAGGAAAAGTATAAGTTACCCCGGGGAAATTTCTTGAGATATATGCAGGTGAGGGCGTTTACTAGACAACAGGTGAGGGAATTTCCGTTGCTCCCGACACAGGGGATACAGGACAGGGTGCTTTCAGGGGTGTGGGTCGGAGAGGGCAAGGTGTCAGAGATTTACAGAGAGATGAGGGAAGAGGGGGAGGAGTCGGTGGGAGACCTAAAGGGAAAGTGGGAAGAAGAATTAGGGGAGGAGATAGAAGAGGGTATGTGGGCTGATGCCGTAAACAGGGTAAACTCCTCTTCCTCATGCGCCAGGCTTAGTCTGATTCAATTTAAGGTGCTACATAGAGCACACATAACGGGGGCAAGATTGAGCAGGTTCTTTGGAGTGGAGAACAGATGTGGGAGGTGTGGCGGGAGCCCGGCAAACCACGCACATATGTTTTGGGCGTGCCCGGCACTGGAAGGATATTGGAAGGGAGTGATGGGAGTGATCTCGCAGGTGGTGAATGCCCGGTTCAAACCAAGCTGGGGGTTAGCTCTATTTGGAGTTGCGGAAGAGCCGGGAGTGCAGGAGGCGAAAGAGGCCGATGTCGTGGCCTTTGCGTCCCTAGTAGCCCGGCGCAGGATCCTACTTATGTGGAAGGAGGCGAAACCCCCCCCGGACTGGAGGCCTGGGTAAACGATATGGCGGGGTTTATTAAACTGGAGCAGATAAAGTTTGCCCTGAGAGGATCGGCTCAAGGGTTCACCAGGTGGTGGCAGCCATTTCTCGACTACCTAAGGGAACGTTAGAGGGAAGACAGATGACCAGCAGCAGGAACCCAGGGGGGAGGGGGGGAGGAGGTTTAGTTGAATATAGGTCAATTGAGAATGAGGTTTTGTTACTTGTGTATTATTATTATTATTATTGTTGTTAAAAAGTTAAAAACTTCTGTTTTGTTATTGTTATCGTTTCGCTTGTTTTGTAAGCGGGAAAAATGTTGCTCAGGGAAAAAAAAATTTCATTAAAATATATTTTTTTAAAAAGGTAGGACACTTCCTGATGGTCTGGGTGAAATGTGTGCCATCTATTACCCCTGGATCAGGGACGTCCCGCCGATTGCAGAAAATCCTGCTGCCCAGACATCTTGGGTGGGATTCTCCGACCCCACGCCGGGTTGGCGAATCGCCGGGGGGCCGTGCGAATCGCGCCACGCCGCCCCAACGCCGGGACGCGATTCTCCGCAGAGCACCACTGGGGCCAGCGCGGCACCGGTGGGGGCCCCTCCCCCCGCGAGTCTACAGCCTGAATGGGCCGAGCAGCCGTTAAAAAAAACCCGGCGGCGCCATTCTAACATGCTCTGAGCTGGCGGAACCTCAGCGTTGAAAGCTCCGGGGGCGGCCTGTGGGGGTAGGGGGGTCCGACCACGGGTGGGGGGGGGGGGGGCCTCCGATGTTGCCTGGCTCGTGATCGGGACCCACCGATCGGCAAGCCGGACTGTGTCTCCTGGCCTCCTTTCTTCCACACCAGCCCCTGTGCTCCTGCGCCATGTTGGGTTGCGGCCGGCTCAGACAAGGGAGACACCGCACATGAGCGGAAATCGCGCCGGCGGGACTGCGCATGCGCGGGTTCACGCAGGACCCACTGCGCATGCGCGCATACCCCAGCTGGAGCTGCTGATCCGGCCGTGGAATGGGCGCTGGGGCCCCCTGTAGGGGCCAGAACTGCTGATCCTGGGGGCGTTTCCGACGGCGTCAACACTTAGCCTCAAGATCAGAGAATCCCGCCCCTTGTTGGGCCTGATCCATGTCAAAGTTGATATAATTAGCGGCCCAGGCAAACAGGGCATCTGTGATCTCACGGATTCACTTTGGGGGGCTGTAGCTTGTGAGATGCCACACAATCTCCGCTTGAACCCCGGAATTATCCTGAGGCAAAATGTTCAGGGCTGCGGTGACCTTGACGGCCACCAGGAGCGGGCATCCTCCTCCTCCATGTGGTGCTGCACCAACCCTTTATTGAGGAGAAGCATCCTGCAGCACACGCTATCCATCATCTGCTTGAAAGACCAGCGATGCCTGCACATCTTGGGCTGTCGCCGGCCTCCCGCTCTGGGTCCCTCCCTGGCCTGATGGTGGCCAGGTCCTCAGGGTGTGGGGTGGGGCTGTACATGGGCTGCTGCCTCGAGCCTCTGTCGATGCTGCTGCCGCAGCCTTCTCTGGCATCTGGCCACCGACTTCCCAGCAGTACCATGAGGACCTCTACGTGGTCCACGATATCATCCATCTTGTGTAATATCTGTAAGGAATTGGACAAGATGTGAGACTGGTAAGCAGCAGTGTCTTCCACCTTGGGACCCTCCATTCCCCCATTGTCCCTCCAACCCCCTGCCATCCGATACACCCAGCCCATGCATCCTTAGCTGCAGTGGGAGCTCCTGATCACCATGTACCACAGATGCCCACATGCAAAATTACCTGGATTGGGCACTGGTCTCCTCACCAGTGTACACTCACAGCCCCTGGGTGTTTGGATGTTGGCCGCTGCATCCGTGGTGTTGATTTCTGCAGTGTTCAGGCACAGTGTCCAGGCATCATGGTCCGATTGGGATGCCCAGCAAGAATCCCCACATGCCACACAGCACGCCTATACATGGAATGCACTTGGGAGCTGTGAAGTGCTCGATTGCTAATTCCCTATTAGCAATAGCTTTCAGCCTCCCGGTCAGGGGCCTTCATGGTTAGTGGAAGTTATGGGTGGTTGGTGGGACAGACAGGCAGGAGCTGGGTATAGTAACGGGTTTGGTGGGTCTGTGGAATTCATTGCCACAGAGGGCGGTGGAGGCCGGGACGTTGAGTGTCTTTAAGACAGAAGTTGATAAATTCTTGATTTCTAGAGGAATTAAGGGCTATGGAGAGAGAGCGGGTAAATGGAGTTGAAATCAGCCATGATTGAATGGTGGAGTGGACTCGATGGGCCGAATGGCCTTACTTCCACTCCTATGTCTTATGGTCTTATGGGTGCACACAATCCAGGGGGTGGCATGGCAGGCCCGCAGGCGCAGAGACACCCACTCACCCCACCAGCCCGGGAGCCACCACACACCCCAGCGGCGCCCGACCCCACCCCCCACAGATGACAGCCCACTCGATCAAGGCTGTCACCCCAGGGCCACCCATGCCCTCTCTGAGCTCCGGGACAGCAACCCCAGTGCCCCTAGGCCCAGTCCCTGTTGTGTATTCATAGTGTTTTTAGTGTTTTCTCACACACAGCATTGTAGCTGAACAGGGGCACTTTAAGAGAACGATTGCATGATGCCATCAAAGATGATGTAATCGGCCGTTTGCCTGTAGTGTTAACATCTATATAAAGCTCTGCAATTTGGTTGAACCTCCAAGGCCTGCAGACGCAATCCTGAATCCACCAGATAATAACAGGTTGGCAAATGGCGTTTCTAGGCACAGAAAGAAAAAGCCAAACAGCATTTGTCGGCACCCAAAGAAATAATAAATGATTGAAATCATCCCTGCATGAAAGCTGGTGACGGGAGAGTCGAGCAATAGTTACAGCCACCAGAGGACCGGAAAAATCTGTAGGAAATGTGGTGTTGGGCGTTCTGACACACAGATGAGCCAACACGGTTGTATATGGTACAACGCTATTTTATTTAAACTTTCTATGTACAGTTTTGTCTTGATACTGTGCACGTGGGGATTCCCTGTTTGTGATCTTGTAACAGGTCTTGTCCGTGTCTTTGTCCCCAGACCTACTGTCCACTAGGTGTCGTGCTCGTGCTTTTATGTGGTTGGTGTGATTGGTTGTGGTGTTGTGTGCTCTGATTTGTCTGTTGGTGTGTCCATCATGATGTGTGTGTTTGAATATCATGACATCCCCCCTTTTTACAAAGATATGTGCCTATGTGGTAATAAATATGATCGCGTCGTGAGTGCATCTAAGAGTGTGTGTGTGTTGTGTACAGCATGTGCATATGACGTAACTATTTACATGGGGCGATGTCGGGTGCGTCACATGAACAAGGTTGTACCATAACAGAACATGAATGCGAACGAGAAAAAAACTTGAACAGTGGTCCAGTCAGACGATATCTGGAACGATAAACAACAACAGGTTATCATATAAAATTGTGTAACTTGTTAGACATATGAACGGTATTATAAGTCCAGTCTAATGGGCTTGCGACGAGTTCGGGTTGACCGTCTCAAGGGTGGGTCAAGAACCACCGGCTGATGTGCAAGCATGGCCATGGGTGGCGATGGAGAGGGCGTGATCTGCGGCAGCTCCACAAAGTCATCCTCGGAAGCCTGTTGAGGATCTGGCGTGTGCGTACTGTGTGGCTGCGAGCGTGGAAGTCGGCGAAGGGCGCGCCGATTGCGGCGACGCACTGAACCATCCGACATGCGAACCAGGAACGAGCGGGGAGCCACATGTCGGAGGACTTCGGCCGGTGCTGACCAGCCACCATACGGTTGATGGACGCGTACTTTGTCCCCGGAGGACAGGGGGGGCAGGTCCGTCGCTCGTGTGTCGTACTGACTTTTCTGGCGATCACGCTGCATTTGCATGTTCCGAAGAACCGTCTCATGGTCTGTTGTTGGTGCCAGGATGGACGGTACCGTCGTCCTGAGGGAGCGACCCATTAGTAGCTGCGCTGGCGATAGACCAGTGGATAGCGGGGCCGATCGATAGGCCAGCAAGGCGAGGTTAAAGTCCGATCTGGCAGCAGCCGCCTTGCACAGGAGCCGCTTGGCGATGTGGACGCCCTTTTCAGCCTTCCCGTTCGACTGTGGATGTAGAGGGCTGGATGTCACATGAGTGAAACCATATGCTGCGGCAAAGGACGACCATTCATGGCTGGCGAAGCAGGGTCCATTGTCTGACATGACAGTCCTTGGAATGCCATGGCGAGCAAATGTTTCCTTGCAGGCCCCAATGACTGCGGACGACGTCAGATCATGGAGAGGTATGACTTCCGGGTAGTTTGAGAAGTAGTCTATAATAACGATGTGATCTCTGCCGAGCGCGTGAAATAGGTCAACACCCACCTTCGCCCAGGGGGACGTCGCCAACTCGTGTGGTAGAAGCGTCTCCGGAGGTTGCGCCGGCTGAAACCTCTGACAGGTTGTGCAATTGAGCACCATGTTGGCTATGTCTTCATTAATACCCGGCCAATATACCGCCTCTCGGGCCCTTCGTCTGCATTTTCCGACGCCCAAGTGGCCTTCGTGTAGTTGATTAAGAATCATCTGGCGCATGCTGTGCGGAATAACGATCCTGTCTAATTTCATAAGGACCCCATCTATGTTGGTAAGGTCATCTCGCACATTATAAAACTGGGGGCACTGCCCTTTGAGCCACCCTTCCGTCATGTGGCGCATCACTCGCTGCAGAAGGGGGTCAGTCGCCGTCTCTGCGCGTATGTGGGCCAGACTTGGATCATCAGCTGGCAGATTTGCTGCTGTCAGAGTCACGTGTGCCTCAATTTGACGCACGAACCCCTCCGCATCTGGTGGTGTGCTCACTGCTCGGGAGAGCGTGTCCGCCACGATGAGATCCTTCCCCGGAGTGTAGATCAGTTCGAAGTCGTACCTCCTGAGTTTAAGTAAGATGCGCTGAAGGCGAGGGGTCATGTCGTTCAGGTCTTTGTTAATGATGTTGACCAGGGGGCGGTGGTCAGTTTCAACCGTAAATCGTGGCAGGCCATACACATAGTCGTGGAACTTGTCCAGTCCAGTTAACAAGCCCAGGCATTCTTTTTCTATTTGCGCGTAGCGCTGTTCGGTAGGGGTCATGGCTCGTGAGGCATATGCAACCGGGGCCCATGACGACGTGCTGTCTTTTTGCAGGAGTACCGCTCCAATACCAGATTGGCTGGCGTCTGTTGAGATCTTTGTAGGGCGAGTCGTGTCAAAGAACGCCAGCACTGGTGCCGTGACCAGTTTGTGCTTGAGCTCCTCCCATTCCAGCTGATGCGATTGCTGCCAGTGGAATTCTGTTGATTTTTTTACGAGATGGCGCATATTCGTTGTATGAGAAGCCAGGTTGGGAATGAACTTCCCAAGGAAGTTGACCATGCCCAGGAATCTTAGGACAGCCTTCTTGTCAGCCGGCCGTGGCATGGCTGTGATGGCGCTAACTTTGTCTGCATCGGGACGGACCCCTGATCGTGAGATGTGGTCCCCGAGGAATTTCAGCTCCATCTGGCCGAGGGCACACTTGGCGCGGTTGAGACGCAGGCCATTTTGTCGTATGCGGGTGAAGACACGTCGTCGACGATGCATGTGTTCCTGCGGAGTGGTGGACCAAATGATGATATCGTCCACATATACACGTACCCTTTCGATGCCTTCCATCATCTGCTCCATAATGCGGTGGAAAACTTCAGATGCTGAAATGATGCCGAATGGCATCCGGTTGTAGCAGAATCTGCCAAAAGGGGTGTTGAACGTGCATAGCCTTCGGCTGGCCGGGTCCAATTGGATCTGCCAAAATCCTTTGGACGCATCCAATTTGGTAAATATTTTGGCTTGCGCCATCTCGCTGGTGAGGTCCTCTCGTTTCGGGATGGGATAGTGTTCCCGCATGATGTTGTTATTCAGATCTTTAGGATCTATACATATGCGGAGCTCGCCAGAGGGCTTCTTTACACAGACCATGGAGCTGACCCATGGCGTGGGCTCCGTGACCCTGGATAGGACCCCTTGGTCCTGAAGATCCTGCAGCTGCAACTTGAGGCGGTCTTTGAGTGGCGCAGGAACCCTGCGAGGTGCGTGAACGACAGGGATGGCGTCCGGTTTGAGTCGAATCTTGTACGTGTATGGCAATGTCCCCATGCCTTCAAAAACCTCCTGGTTGTGATCAAGGAGGGAATGGAGATTTGCGTGGAACTCAGCATCCGGGAAGTCGGATATCTCATCTGGAGAGAGAGACATAATGCGCTGTACCAGGTGAAGGACCTTACACGCCTGTGCGCCCAGTAACGAGTCTTTTGATGAGCCGACAACTTCGAAGGGGAGTGTGGCCGTGTGCATCTTGTGAGTTATCTGGACGGTCCTGACTTGTCTGCGAGATTGTCGGGGATGTGCAGGATCCATGGGTTGAGCCGAACGACAGTGGGCAGCATAGTGGCCCATCTTGCCACATCTGAGGCACTGTCAGTTTTTAGCAGAACATTGCCCTTTTAAGTGTACAGCTCCACAATTGCCGCACGTCATGATGTCACGGCGTTCGTTGCGCCACTGCGCATGCGCAGTGCGATCTTGCGGTGGGCGCGCCAGCGCAGTGCGTCCCTCGATGTGGCCGTTATTTTTGGCGCGCACCAGCGCGGGAGACAGCGAAAAGCGCGGGAAGCGGCCGCTGTCATCCGGGCCGTGGGTCGGGAAGTAATCGACGGCCTGGATGCGTTCGGCGTCGTGGGCGGCCTGGCTTGCCGATTCGACGGCTGGGGACCCCCTCCATGCCAACTCGGACGACTGAAATCGGGCAAAACGGCAGGTTGCATTCTCGTGGAGGACACAGGCTTCCACAGCAGACGCTAAGGTGAGGCTTTTTATTTTAAGAAGCTGCTGGCGTAGGCCACTAGAGGCAACGCCAAAAACAATCTGGTCCCTGATCATGGACTCTGTGGTGCTGCCGTAACCGCAGGACTGCGCTAGAATTCGGAGGTGCGTCAAAAAGGGTTGAAAAAGCTCCTCCTTACCTTGCAGGCGTTGCTGAAAGAGGTATCTTTCAAAACTTTCATTCACTTCAACCTTAAAGTGCTGGTCCAGTTTGAGGATGACCGTGTCATATTTGGATTGGTTTTCGCCTTCTTTGAACACCAGTGAGTTGAAGACGTCGAGGGCGTGCTGACCTGCGTAGAAGAGGAGCATTGCAATCTTCGTTTCATCCGAGGCACTCTGTTTTTCGTTGGCTCGGATGTACAGGTCAAATCGCTGCCTGAAGAGCTTCCAATTGGTACCTAGGTTCCCCGCGACTTGCAACGGCTGCGGTTTGTCGGTGCGGTCCATATCCAGAATGGCAGGTTAGTTGGCAGGAATCGATCCACTCCTGTACCATGTGGTGTTGGGCGTTCTGACACACAGATGAGCCAACACGGTTGTATATGGTACAACGCTATTTTATTTAAACTTTCTATGTACAGTTTTGTCTTGATACTGTGCACGTGGGGATTCCCTGTTTGTGATCTTGTAACAGGTCTTGTCCGTGTCTTTGTCCCCAGACCTACTGTCCACTAGGTGTCGTGCTCGTGCTTTTATGTGGTTGGTGTCCTTGTGTGTGATTGGTTGTGGTGTTGTGTGCTCTGATTTGTCTGTTGGTGTGTCCATCATGATGTGTGTGTTTGAATATCATGACAGGAAACAATCTGGGAGAGAGGCTCACCACGTGCCCCGCCCAAAACAAACTCAGTAACCGTGAGCAGCGTACCCAGCAACCATAAATTTAGAGCTGGAGGTGCTGTATAACGCAGAGGAAAAACAGGCTGAGCTTGGCTGTGCCTTGCTTTGGGGAAAAAGGAAGCAGGGCAGTTCTAAAGATTCGTGGCACATCATACGCACACAGCTCCTTCCATAAAGAAAATTAGTGGGGTGTTTTGGCACCATGGGATGGTTTGATGAGAATACAGAGTGATGGAGCTCATATACAGAGAGATTTGACTATTTTATTCACGCTAACAAAATAGCAGCACATATAAAAGTCCCAACTTTCCTGAGCATAATGGGGGGGGGGGGGGGATCATTGAACCTCCTTTGGAATCTTGTGTAGCCGGAAAAGCCAAGCACAAAAACGTACTAATAGTGAAAAATTTGCAGGGCCCCTTTCACCAAAAGGTTTAGATTTCATAAGCGAATAAAGAAGAAGGTTAATCGGTTACACAGTTTGTAGCTACCCTGAAACGACTAGCTGAACACTGAGAGTCGGGGATGTGTTAAACAATACCAGCAGAGGTAGATTAGCCTGGGCTTTAAGGAGCGAAACTACTCAAAAGTGACTGTTAACTGAAAGCAACCTAACCTTAAGGAAAGCTTATGAAGTTGCTGCATCCATGGAATCAACAGCCAAAGAAGTTCAGCAGTTGAGTTCAAGCTCAAGAATTCACAAGATGCCGGCTGGAACTCGAATGCAAACACAGACTCGCACTTGCCACAGATGTGCAAAAACCTAGCACTCAGCAGCAGATTGTTGGTGCAAAGACATCATGTGCAGGAATTGTGGCAGAGTAGATCCACATTGCATGCACTTGTTGGAAAAAGAAACAAGTTTCAGGCAGAAAATTGCAGGAAGCAAGAGCCAAATAAAACAAATGGCAAGCTGAATTAAGGAAAATATGTCCAAGTGGTACTAAAAGGACGTGAGAAGGAACTCGATTCATAGTCCGAAGACGAACTGTCACTAAATGTACTAGTTATTTCTGGTGCAACAAACCGAGATTGGATCACTACATTACTGGCCGGTCAACCGGTGAAGATAGAGGTGGACACTGGGGCAGTCATCTCATTGGTACGAGAGACCATTCATCAAGAAAAGCTCTGACGTATTGTTCTGCAACCCTCTGAGATGGTACTAAAAAGCCACACAGTTGAAGTGGTTCCGTTGAGGGGCTTAAATTGATGTGCAATCAAATGGACAGCCAGCAGATTTGACCTTGCATATAGTCAAAGGAAATTACCTGTCACTAATGGGAAGAACTTGGCTGGAAAAGGTCAAATAAAATTGGGCTGATGTAAATCTCATGACAGATTCCAAATCAGGTCTACCTAAAATCTTGAAGAAACATGCCGTTGTCTTCAACAGTGAGCCAGGAAGCATGAAGGATAGCTCAGTAAAGCTCAAGATCAAGGAAGAAAATCAGATGAGATGCTTAACGGCTAAGACAGTGCCGTACACAATCAGTCCCAAGGTAGAGGCAGAATTAGAATGGCTGATTCAAAATTGGTCACTCCATTACTGGACAGGAATCCTTGAACCCATTAATGTGAGTGATTGGGCCGTGCTGATTGTACCGGGGATGAAAAAAGATGGATCTGTATGCATTTGTGATGATTTTAAACTCACTATTAATCCTGCACTGTATGCAGAGCAATACACTCTACCCCTGATTGATGACCTAATATCTGGGTTGGAGGCCAACACTTCAATTGAATCTATCTCAGTCAAACATATATTCAAATGAAGGTGGATCAGGATTCACAACAGGTATTGACGATTGTGACATACAACGGGTTATTTCGATACAAAAGATTTTTATTTGTTCCAATGAGCTATGGACCAAACCTTAAGCTTCCTTACTGGGAAGAATGAGGAAGAACATCTCCGCAAATTAGATGCCACACTCCATATATTAGAAGATTATGGATTAAGAGTCCGAAAAGACAAATGTGAATTTTTCCAATCTTCAGTTGAATATCTGGGTCATGTCATCGACATGGCTCTGCATAAGTCTCCTTTGAAAGTCAAAGTCATTACCAAGGCACCCACAACTCAAAATGTCAACCATCGTTCTTAGGGTTACTAAATTACTACGGAAGTTTGTCCCTAGGTGACTAATCCTAAAGCCTTTGCACAATCTACTGTGTCAGAATAAAAAATGGAAATGGGGGATCAATGTGAGAGAGCATTCATACAAGCCAAAGAGGCGCGACTCAAGTCAGAATTCCTGACACATTTTGATCCAAATTTGCCCCTGCCACTGGCATGTGACACATCACCTTATGGGGTTGGGGCAGTGGTTTCCCACATATTGCCACAGGTGAAGAGAAGCTGATAGCCTTTGCACCAAGAACTTTCAATAAAGCCGCAAGCATTTATGCGCAGATAGAGAAAAAAGCCCGAGAAATCAGCTTTGGAATAAAACAGTTCTACCAATTCCAGTATGGGAGAAAATTTTCTTTATTGACGCACCATCGTCCACTAACAGCGATTTTTGGGCCTCATATCGGGATTCCCTCACGGCAGCGAGCAGAATTTAGAGGTGGGCATTGCTCTTGTCAGCACACACATACACGATCAAGTATTGTCAGTCAAATCTTCATGGGAATGCAGGTGGACTCTCCCGACTATCCTTACCAAATAGATTACCGATAAACAGTTTGTGCAGAAACATTTTCTACTTTGAGAATTAGAAACACTTTTGTAACTGCAGGACAGGTGAAGGAGCAGACCAGAAGTGATCCAATACAGGGTCCCCATGTCTGTGTGGGTCTCACCCCCACAACCCAAAGATGTGCAGGCTAGGTGACCTGGCCAAGCTAAATTGCCCTTAATTGGAATTTTTTTTTAAAATAAGTGATACAATACTGTCAGAGGTTATAGACATGGGGCTTCAGGGCAAGACCTTAGGAGCAAACCCTGATAGCACTGTTGCTTCACAGCGCCAGGGTCCCAGGTTCAATTCCCACTTGGGTCACTGTCTGTGCGGAGTCTGCACGTTCTCCCCGTGTCTGTGACGGTTTCCTCCGAGTGCTCCGGTTTTCTCCCACAAGTCCCGAAAGACGTGCTTGTTAGGTGAATTGGGTATTCTGAATTCTCCCTCTGTGTACCTGAACAGGTGCCGGAGTGTGGCGAATAGGGACTTTTCACAGTAACTTCATTGCCGTGTTAATGTAAGCCTACTTGTAACAATAATAAAGGTTATAATAATAATAATTAGTATTATTATTAAGAAAACATGTATTAAACCAATTACTCGAAGGCCACTGTGGTATTGTAAGGATGAATGACATAGCCAGCAGTTATTTTTGGTGGCTGGGCTAGATGCTGGAATCAAGGAGAAGGTGGGAATGCGTTTGTCTTGTGAAAAAGTGCACAACCTGCCACCATTTGACCCATTGCACCTGTGGGAATGGTCAGAATAGGCCTGGCAACAGGTATGTGTTGATTACGCTGGACGTTTGGAAGGGTTTATGTTTCACATTCTAGTCGATGCTTCCTCGAAATCGCCAGAAATTTTCATCATGAAGTTAAGATCATTTGAGAAAAAAATTGAGAGAGTGGGTGAAATCTTCAGCTTATTCGTGTACCCTGAACAACTGGAGAGTGATAATGGACCGCAGTTCATGACCTTGAGTTCCCAAATTACTTGAAGGAGAATGGAATTCAACACATCCGGTCCCCCCGTTATCACCCTGCCACAAAAGGGCTGGCAGAACATTATTTACAGATGGTGAAACATTCGTTAAAAGTTACCATAGAGCAAGGTTAATTGCCTAAACGTCTGAGTCAATTCCTGCTCAAGTACAGGAATACTGCGCACTCAATAACTCAAGTTACTCTACCATTGCTAATGGCTAGACGTAAACCACGCACAGCACAAAACCACCCAAGTCAAAATAAATTGTTGAGAAAAAGCATCAGGATCAGGTCATACTGCAGGAGAACAAGGCAAAATGTCATGTTTTTCATCAGGGTGAGGAGGTTCTGGCAAGAAATTATATCACAAATGAAAAGTGGACCTTAGCACAGACAGGGCTGGTCTCCCACACCGTACAAACCTGAGATGAAATAATATGGAGGAGGCGTGAGGATCTACTGACGGCAACAAAAAGCAGTCCAACAGAGGCAGAGCTGACAGAGAGCCTAAATCCAGATGTACCAATAGGCGACCCGGACCTTCCCAAGAAACTGGCATGAACCGAATCAACTGGGGAAAACAGGACCTCAATTGCAAATCAAATACCAAATCAACCTTAGATCACTGCAATGACATTGGTTAAGAAAGCCACTGATGGTGCTCACACCAAGTCAAAGACACCAGAGGTTGCAGCAAGTATCAAAAAGCAGACGCCTGAGGTTCACTGACAACAACAGAGAGAACGATAAACTCCGGAACGTCTGGCGTATTCACTGTTGCTGTTAATCGATTGTTCATGTTGCTAATTGATGTTATACTGTTTATTGTGTCAGGGATCTTTGATTTAAAGGAGGACGGGGAATGTTGTGTATTCATGGTGTTTTAGTGTTTCCTCACAAGCAGCCTTGTACCTGATTAAGGGTACTGTAAGAGAACTATTGTGTGAGGTCATCGGAGTTAACATCATCGGCCTTACCATCCCAACCTGTGATGTTAACATCTAAATAAAGCTCCAGGTTTGTTTATCTTTCTCTCTCTTCACACTTGAATGCACCCTGGTTGTGAGAAGACAATGTGATTGATGTGATGAGGAGTTGTCAGTCATCGCAAACGTATTTATAAACATTGTGGTTAGCATCAAATCAGGGTACTTGAGGTGCATTCAAACGTGAAATTCATGAAAGATAAATAAACAATCCATGAAGTAGCTGTGTCTGAACCATGAAACTGTCAATCAGAGGCTAGTGCAGTATTGTTCTGTGAAATTGAATGGATACTTAGCATTTCAAAGGCTTTTGGTGGATTTGAAGCCTTTAAAGTGTTGTGGGCTTTTGAGGAACCATTTGTAACAGCTGCTGTTTTAAAGGCTTATGCCTGAGGGAGCAAATGTTATGAAAGGGAAAGTCTTCCTGCTTTGATTCTACACTGGACTGCCTCGGCTGCTCTTCAGCTATCAGGCAGAACAGTTCAAGGTGAAGAGGCCATATCAAAATTTAAAAACTCAGACCAGGAGGGTGCTGTTCAGCAGACAGCTGCCTAAGCTCACCATGCCAAGGGTGATCTTCAGGTTTCCCAGGGCTGGAAGGGGCAAACCACACATGGGTCCCCCATCCCAGCAGCTGGGGATGGGTCAACCCTAAGCTCACAGTTCGATCCCATCTGACCCACAGGACTCTTGGGGAACCCCTTCTCTGCAGCCTAGCAGCGGCAATGGGGCACATGGCCTACAGCCTGGCCCTCTAGAGCCCCTTGGGGTCCATCATGCCAGGCGAGGGTTTCATTGCAAGAGTGTAGGTGCCAGGGAGCAGTGGACTGTAGGTAATGTCAGAGGATGCGGACTGAAGGGGATGGCTAATGGGGGGGCGGGGGGGGCAGTGCTGAAGGGGGGCTGATGGGAGCTGGGGAAGGGGGTGGAGAAATCGGTTACCCTTATGCAAGCATGGTGTGGTGGGGTGACCAATTATTCCTGTGGTGGGTGGGGGGAGGATGCTTCTCCTTGTCAGTTGGAGGGGATCAGGATTTGCATTGTGGATGGAGCAGTCCAGCTGCCGAGCCGCCCACTCAAAATGGTGTCCGATATCAGATTCCCAGGGAATCTGGCAATCTCTCCGCCATGCATAAATTTGCATGGTTCAGGAATTATACTCGCCATTCTTAGATCAGTGCATACCAGTTCCAATTCTCCGCTAGAACGGAGAATCCAGGATTGCCAAGTGCTCGTGCTGTCTTTTGGATCCCCTATGTGTTGTAATGTTTAAGAGAGAAGCGATTCTCGCCTTATTGTCTGAGAAAGTTAACTATTGTGTCAATGCTTCGAAAGAGACTCCAAACCAAGTAAGTTCATCAGAAACCTACAGAGATAAAAGCTTTGTTTTCCAACATGAGCTGTACACTGTCCGAAACGCAGACAGCTTTGATTAGAATTCAATAAAATATATTTTGTGTTGGTAACTACATTGCAATCATCAGCTATGAAAAACTTAACAAAGCTATGGATTATTAATGTTTTTCCTCTTTGTGTTTTGACAGCACAAAGCCCAACTGCAGCTGATCCCTTGCAGCAAGCATACGCTGGAGTGCAGCAATATGCAGGTCGTTAGTATTAACACTTTGTCTAGCTCTACTTTTAAGATTTTATTTCAATCTTTCAGTCTTTCAAAAGCTTGCAAAAAATGCTTTTATTGAAGTATATTTCTTTGTCAGTTTATTTTGCTGTGTGTTATTCAGCTTTCAAAATGTTTTTCGGGTTGATGTATTGCATTCATTGTAGTTGTCGATCTGTTCAAGAAGGACTTTATTTTTCTGCAAAAGGTTTCTAAAACGAAAATGAAAACTGGTTAAACTCTGTTAACTTTATAGTGTTCATTTCACAGAAAGCCTTATGAAGAAGCGACAGATAGAATAGGATCCGACACAGGAGTGACTTTAAAGGCCCAGTTCAGTTTTAACAATCAGGCCTCCTGAGTCTGAGTGAACTTTGTTATCCAGCAAAGTAGCCTTCTCCCGGCTCTGAGGTTTATTTTAGTGACTTCCGGGAGACGAGATAAACATATTGGCTACATTTTAGCACTATCACAGGGGAATGACAAACAAAATAATTTACTCTGCCGCATGTTATCACGTTTCTCAGATGTAGATTTATGAACCTATATTGACCGTGGAGATATGTATGATCTGACCACCCCATCTCCTAGACTGAGTGAAACAGGAGGTAGTAGGGCGTGGTAGTGGAAATCTGTGAGATGGTCAAGGGTAAACAGAATTTGTGTGATTTTTTTTTTCTTAATAAAGATGAAGCACATAAATAAAATGACTAAAATTTTAGATATTTTAAATGTGTATTTAATGACCGTGTTTATATATTTTATGTGTCAGCCATGGTTCAGTTGCGAGCACTCTCATCTCTGAGTCAGGCGGTTGTGGGTTCGAACCCCACTCCAGAAGTTGAGTGCAAAAATCAAGTCTGACACTCCAGTGTGTAGTGCTCCACTGTCAGAGGTGCCATCTTTCAAATGAGCCATTCAACTGAGGTCTCTCAGCTGGGTGTAAAAGATCCCTTCACTCTACTTCAAAGAAGACCAGGGAGGTATCCCCAGTGTCCTGGCCAATAATTATCCCTCAATTGACATCAGAAAATCAAATTAATTGGTCATTACCGTACTGTTGTTTATGGAAACTTGCTGTGTGAAAATTGTCTGCCCTGTTTCCTGCACTACAACATTGATTACACGTCAAAATTACTTCATTGGCTGTGAAGTGCTTTGGGAAGGCCTGAGCTCAAGAAAGGTGCCACATACATGCTATTTTTTTCCCATTCATTTGTGCCTTTCCCTCTGCTCTATGGAATCATAGAATCCCTGCAGTGCAGAAGGAACCCATTCCACCAATTGAGTCTCCACCGACCCTCTGAAAGTTTACCCCACTCCCCCAACCCCATCCCTGCACATCCCTGGACACTAAGGGTCAATTTACCATGTCCAATCCACCTAACCTGCACATCTTGGGACTGTGGGAGGAAACCGGAGCAGCTGGAGGAAACCCACGCAGACACAGGGAGAACATGCAGATTCCACACAGTCACACATGGCCCGAATTGACCGTGACCTTGGTGCTGTGGGGCAGCAGTGCTAACCACTCTGCCAGTGTGCTGCCACCCGTCCTACCTGAGTTATAGCACAAGATGCCCCACCAAATTCCAATACTCCTGTAATTATTCCCATCTTTTATTTAAATTTGATTTCAATTGCTGCAACAAAGCCAATATTCTGACCTCAGCAAGATTTTCTGCCTATTGACTGAATAGACGGTATTAGGACTCAAACTAATTAGACATACAATCGGTATAATGTCAATGTAACCTTTATTTGTACGAATCAAAATTATAAATTGACTTTAAATGATTTATGGTGCCTGATAAAACTAGAAGTAAGAAAATTGTTTTAATTAGCGAAACAAACGCATCCTGTTCCTTCAAAGTTATTTGTTTGAAAACTGAAATGTCTAATAGGTTTTTTTAGTTGGTGCAGTAGGTGTTTGGACATAAAATGGAGCTCCAAAGAATTGAAGCAATAAGGAAGTTATTTCTTTCTTGATGTCTTTGATGCTGCACTTATTATTGTGCAAATATTTTCATCCTGTCATCTGACCTTTCGGTTATCAAATTGTTATTGTTCTGTATTTATTGCAGTATCTTTCCAAATGAGGAAAATGTTTCACAAATTCACTTTGGCAATAATTTAATCATTGCTTGCCTTCTGAATTGATTTCATTTTAATTGCATTCCAGATCAGAGTGAGAAAGTTCTTAGTTGTCTGTCCTAAGAATGATTATACTAGTGAAGTTATACCGCAGTCATTTTTCATTGCAGTGCAAGATTTACACCAGACATTAGACGCACTTCAGAAGCACCTCATAGTCTGCTTAGCACTCTCTGGCACACGCCGCCTTTGGGATCTATGCAGCAAATGTGTTGCAATGTCAAGGAGATCATTGAAAGACTTCTTAAAAAATATTTCTTGGTAATAAAAAAAAAGTGATAACAATACATTACACAAGGAATAATTATATTCCAAACAGTATTGTTGAGTATGACTGATGTCTGTGAAATAGATTCCTTTGAGATTCAGCATTATATTCCACTGGACAAAATGGTTTCTGTGCGTCACGGGTCAGGATTGGAAGCGAGGGGGCTGTTGTTTCTGGAAGGCAGTGTAACAGTGATGATGGATCCATATATATTTCTGAGTTTATTTTGTCTACCTTCTGAAATCAGCAAATATTTATTGGAATATTGATGGGACTGTTAACCTAATGGTTATGTCACTGGACTAGCAATGCACGGCTGGTGAATCTAAATCCCTCCATGGCAACTGATCAAATTAAATTCAATAAATCAACAACAACGGCTCGCACGTATTAAGCATCTTTCAGATTGTAAAATATCCAACGCATTTTTCACAGGAATATTATGAAATGTAATTTAACACTGAGCCCCACAGGGAGATATGAAGATGTAGATCCAATTCAGGTGGGAGCTATAAAATAAATGGCAGAACCATCAGGTGAATAGAGACACAGAGAGATCTGGGCGTGCAGGTCCACAGATCCTTAAAAGTGGCAGCACAGGTGGAAATGGTGGTAAAGAAAGCATATGGCATGCATGCCTTCGTAGGACGGGTTATCGAGTATAAAAGCTCGAAAGTTATGTTACAACGGGCAGCACGGTGGTGCAGTGGGTTAGCCCTGCAGTGGGTTAGCCCTGTTGCCTTACAGCGCCGAGGTCCCAGGTTCGATCCCGGCTCTGGGTCACTGTCCGTGTGGAGTTTGCACATACTCCCCGTGTTTACGTGGGTTTCGCCCACACAATCCAAAGATATGCAGGTTAGGTGGATTGGACACGCTAAATTGCCCCTTAATTGGAAAAAATGAATGGGGTACTCTAAATTTATATTAAAACAAAGAAAATTATGTTACAATTATATCGAACGTTGGTTAGGCCACATTTGGAATACTGTGTCCAATTCTGGTCACCACACTACCAGAAGGACGTGGAGGCTTTGGAGAGAGTACAGGAAAGGTTTACTAGGATGTTGCCTGGTATGGAGGGTATTAGCTAAGAGGAGAAATTGAATAAACTGGGATTGTTCTCCCCAGAGAGACAGAGGCTGAGGGGCGACCTGATAGAAGTTTATAAAATTATTAGGGATATAGATAGGGTGAACAGTCGGAGGCTTTTTCCCAAGGAAGAAATGACAATTACAAGGGGCACAAGTTCAAGGTGAGGCAGGATAAGTTCAGTGGAGATGTGCGGGGAAAGTTTTTTACACAGAGGGTGGTGGAGGCCTGGAATGCACTGCCACGTGAGGTGGTTGAGGCAGATACATTAGCGACCTTTAAGACTTATCTAGATAGACACATGAACAGACAGGGTATCGAAGGATACAGGCGGTTGGTCTAGATAGGACACATGATCGGCTCAGGCTTGGAGGGCCGAAGGGCCTGTTCCTGTGCAGTATTGTTCTTTGTCCTTTGTATAAGTGACCAAAAGCTTGGTCAAATAAATAGATTTCAGCAGAGTCTTGAAGAGAGATAGATGGCCAATCAGTGAGGTTTGCAAAGGGATTTTCAGAGCTTACGGCCCAGGTAGCTAAAAGCACAAATACCAGTCATGGGTCAATGAAAATCAGGGACCACAAGAGTTCAGAATTAGAGGAGTAGCGGTATAGAATCATAGAATTTACAGTGCTGAAGGAAGCCATTCGGCCCATCGAGTCTGCACTGGCCCTTGGAAATAGCCCCACTGAAGGACGTGGCGGCTTTGGAGTACAGAAAAGGTTTACCAGGATGTTGCCTGGTATGGAGGGTATTAGCCTTGAAGAGAGATTGAATAAACTGTGATTGTTCTCCCTGGAGAGACGAAGGCTGAGGCGTGACCTGATAGAACCCCACCTAACCTTTTTGGACACTAAGGGCAATTTAGCATGGCCAATGCACCTAACCTGCACATCTTTGGACTGTGGAAGGAAACCGGAGCACCTGGAGGACTCCACACAGACGGTGACCCAAGCCGGGAATCGAACCTGGGTCCCTGGAGCTGTAAAGCAACTGTGCTAACCACTGTGCTACCGTGCATCTCAAAGGCTTACAAAGCCTGCTGAAATTACAGAGATAGGGAGGGACAAGGCCATGGAGGGATTTGAAACCAAGGATGAGAATTTGAAAACTGAAACATTGTTGGGACTAGGAGCCGAGGTCAGTGAGTACAGGGATGATAGAGCTTGGTGTGAATTAGGATACCTGCAGCAGAGTCTGGATGATCCCAAGTTTATAGAAGGTGTATAGTAGGAGGCTGTCTAGAAGAGCATTGGAATGGTCATTAATCAAGGGAATAAAGGCACGGATGAGGCTTTCAGCAGTAAATTAGCTGAGCGGAGGAAGAGATAAGCTAGATTATGGTTGTGGAAGTAAGTGGTCTTGGTGATGTTAAAAGATATGGGGTGGGCTAATACCATAAAATGAGCATGAGGGGAGTTGTTGTGTCATAAAAACCTAACTGGCGCCCTAATGTCCAACAAGGAAACCTAATCTGCCACTCTTACCCATTTGTGCCTAAATGTGACTTCAGTCTCACACCATGTGATTAATGCCTAAAGGTCTCTGGAAAGTAAGGCCCATATTTTCACTGCCAGTACAGTTGCGCAGAGATGGGAGAATTCCTAATTCTGCGAACCCAACCTAAAAAAATGGTCACCCGTAGTTCTGACTTTTGTTCCAGCATGTTGGGAGAGAGCTGGATTAGAAGTCGGGCCTGTCACCTCGGGAATGTGTATGGAGGTTGCCGGTTGTAAAATCCGTCAGGCTGGAAGGCCTGCCTCTATGCTCCGGCACTTTGTTGAATTAATTAGAAAAAATATTGAAACAAAAAACAGCGCTCTAGCCCTCGTCTCGCAACCCCTTACCCCTTCACTCTCCCACACACTCCCCATGTCCCATCCATGGAAAACTACAACATCTCATGACTCCCATAACCACTACAGTCCCTCATATTTCCTATGCAAACGCATGCCCCTCCAACCACTCCCATGGCCCCTGTGACCCCCACATCCCCATGGACCTTTATAGCCACTATGCAAACTTATCATTATCCAATTGATTCCTCTACCCACCACCCTTTGACCTAACACCATACATTCCAACTCACCCAGTAGCCTTTGACAGCATTAACAGTTTTTTGACAGCTTGACTGTTTTTGACAGCTTGGACAGTTCCAATGCACTTTTTACAAACAATCATGTTTACTTTTAACAATCTCCAAAGGACTACCTTGGCTATCCAAATGAATCCAGCAGTTCAGCACACTACAGATTTCACACTTCTGACATACCAAAACCCCACTTCAGTGGAGGCAGCTGGTGATTTAAATTACATTCGCGAACCCTAGCCCAACTATAGTCCCACCGTCACAAAAATAGAAAGCACCACGCTTGGGTGCAGGACTTAGGATCTCCAGGGTCATCCATCCTTTTCTCTACAATGGAGAGCCTCTCCATTGTGGCAAAAATCTGGGCCTAAGAATGAGTGAGAAATGCTGCCTAGTCAGTAATGCATACAGACGAAGAACTGTTCTTTTTAAAATGTTCGCCTTGGAGATTAAATTGCTGGGGCAGAGTTTATGATAAAATACACTGCATAATAGAAAATCATTAAAAAATATAATACTCCTAAAGGTTAATAAAATGTTGACCTTTATATCTGGAAGACTAGAATACAAGATGGTAGAAGCCATGATTCAGCATTGCATGTTCCCGGTTAGACTGCACCTGGAGTGTTGTGAGCAGTCCTGGATACCACAGTTAAGTAAAGATTTATTGGTCATGGACTGGGTGCAATGTAGGTTTACCAAATTGATACCGAGACTCGAAGGGTAAAGCTTCGAGGAGCGATTAAGCAACCTAGTGTTACATTCCCCTGAATTTAGAAAATTAAAGGTTGATTTGATCAAAAGATTTTAAGATATTAAGGAGAATAGATAGGGTAGATTGGGAGAAACTATTCCTGTTCCTGAAAGTATAGAACTCGATGGGCCAAATGACCGACTCCTGCTCCTACGTCTTATGGTCTCATGACTGGGGGGCACGTCTAAAAATTAGAACTGGACATTTCAGGAGTGAAATGAGGAAACCCTTCTTCACACGATGGCCGTGAGAACCTTGGAACTCTCATCCACAATGACAATTGATTCTAGGTAAGTTCATAAGATCGAGGAGCAGATTTAAGCCATTTGGCCCATTGAATCTGCTCCGCTATTCGATCATGGTGATCTCATCCTGGCCTTAACTCCGCCATCCTGCCCAGTCTCCATAACCTTTCAACCCATTACCAATTAAAAATTTGTTTAACTCCTCCTTAAATTTACTCACTGTCCCAGCATCCACCTCACTCTGGGGTAGCAAATTCCACAGATTCAAGACCCCTAGGGAGAAGTAGTTTCTCCTGAAGCCCGTTTTAAATTTGCTACCTCTTATCCTGAGACTAGATCAATTATTAATTTTAAAACGGAGTTGATAGAGTTTTGTGATCCAAAGACATGAAAGAATACAAGTGGGTTTGGGGTTAGACCACAAATCAGCCATTATCTCATTGAATGGCAGAACAGGCAAGCGGGGCTAAGTGACCTCCTTCTGTTCCTACGTGGCTTGAATGGCCTTTCCCTGTCCATTCCTCATTGTGTTTAGATAGACTTCCTGGTCCTAACAATAACAAGATTTATTGCCTGACTATTCCTTTTAAATTATTTACCGGGTGCCCTCACTGCCTTTAGTGACTGACCAGCAGTGTAATGCACGGTCCACTGCCTAGTGAGCATCCCAGCTGTGTCAATGCGGATGGGGATATCAAATAGGTGAGTTCCATGGATTGGCATGGCCACTGCTTTCATCTCCTACCCCTCGCTTCAATCTCTTTTCAAAAATTGGAATTGATGACTCCTTATCAGTAACTTCTCAACTGATTCCTTTCTACCACTTCAACAGAAAAGGATATCCAGAGTGGTTTCTTCAAAGGGATTCAAGGACTGATTCAAGATCATTTTCCTACTTAACCTACAAGCAGAGGACCAAAGATTGAACTTTTAATTTCAGGACAGGCCAGGCAAGATCCAGTTACATTGATTTTCCACCCACCAGAATTTTCAATAGTGGGGACAGGTAGAGATGAGCTGATGTATCATGACACTATTCAAATATGGGAAATATATGACCCAGTTTATTTAGGAATACAGGAACAGGAGTAAGCCTTTGAGCCCATCAACCCTGCTCACCCATTCAGTTAGACCACGGCTGGTCATCTACCTCAATACCACTTCCCCACACTTTCTCCATATCCCTTAATGGCATTAGTCTCCAGGAATTTACTGATTTGTGTCTTGAACATGCTCAATGATTGAGCTTCCTGTGCCCTCGGGTAGACCATGCTAAGAATTGACCACCCGCTGAGTGAAGAATTCCTCCTCATCTCAGTCTTAAATGACCTACCCATTAGATTATGTCCTTTGGTTTTAGTCTCCCAATTTTCTCCTCAGGAGAAAATCCTACATCCCAGGGATCAGTCTGGTGAGCACTCTCTCTATGGCAAGCATACCTCTCCTTAGATAAGGGGACCAAAACTCTACACAATACTCCAGCTGTGGTCTCACAAAGGCTCTGTACAACTGTAGCAAGACATCGCTATTCCTGTAGTCAAATCTCCTTGCGATGAAGGCCAGTATACCATTTGCCTTCCCAATTACTTGCTGCACCTGCATGCTAGCTTTTAGTGAACAAGGACACCCAGTCCCTTTAGACATAACACTTCCCAACCTCTCACTGTTTAAGAAATTTTCTGCCTTTCTGTTTTTTCCACCTAAGTGAATAGCTTCACATTTATTCACATTAAATTCCATCTGCCATGTTCTGGCCCATTCACCTAGCCGGTCCAAGCCCTATTAAAGTCTCCTTGCACCCTCCTCACAACTGGTCACCCACACCCCCTGCTGCAACCCCGCGACACCCTGGAGCACATGTCCGGGGATGACACCGGTCTCTCGTCACTGCTATCACTGACACCCTCCACCATCCCAGAGACACTCAGCTCTGCTGGGCACTTTAGTGAAGAGGCTCCTGGGGCGCTATCTGGTGCACACCACACTCATGCAACGGTACATCAGATGGAGGTAGGAACCCCCGAGTGGCCGGAGGGTCGGAGGCCCGACACCAGGGACTAGATGGCATCCAGACAGGTCTTGCACTTCTGGAAAGGGCCGTCCCATCAATGCTGGAGGTGCAGGCGCAGAGCCAGGATCTACAGGAGGGGGTTGTCAGCAACCATCGAGCGCCTGCAGGTGCAGTTGAAGGAGTCCACCTTCCTGCATAGGCAGGAGGCAGTTCCGACAATGGGTGCTTCCCAGGCCAATACCGCATGTCTGGGGTCCGCAGTGATGGCCTTGAGTGCAACAGTATCGGCCATAGGTCAAGATGTCCAAGGCCTGGGACACTCTATGCGGGTGCTGGCTGAGGCATAAAATAGGATCGCCGTGACACAGACAGCCATGTACCAGGGCAACATGGACATTGCAGCAGCGCTCGAGAGCTTCGCCAAGTCACAACGGGACATGGCTGCGAGCATCGAGGGCATTGGCCTGGCGCTGGCTGACCTGAGTCGGTCACAGAGGGAGGTGACACAGTCCCTGTACTTCATGACTGCAAGCATGGAGACCCCGTTCAAGACAAGAGTGGGCCTCCAGACATGGCTGGGTTTCTCAGGCTTGAGAAAATCAAGTTCGCCCTGAGAGGATCAATTTTAGGGTTCGTTTGGAGGTGGTAACCGCTTATCGACTTCTTCGGAGAAAACTAAAATGTTAACAGATTCAATAAATGGGGGGGTGGTTAGGGTGTAAAGGGGGTGGGGGAGTTAGGCTATTTTTTTGTCTAGCTTAGATGGGAACAGTGGGAGATGGAGGGTGTGTTACGCACTGAATTATGTTTACATTTGTATTTGTATCTTTTGTTGTTATAAAACCTTAATAAAATGTTTGTGGAAAAAAAGGACTCGCAGCTTCTGGTGACGGCGGAGCCCCCGGTTTCTCCCCTGTCCCGAGGAATAGCCCGGGGGCCATCAGGCACCCCGAGGGAGGAGGAGGTATTGGGATCTATACTGGTGACTCCTGCAGGGGAGGTGCCAGATCACTGCAGCACTTCTGAAGCCGCCAACCATGCATGGCACATCTGATAGGAAGTGAGCAGAACGTGGTGGCACTCGCCACACGTGATACCCGGAAGACTGCAATGGGCCCGGTCGCTCCAGAGTACGGCCACCAAAGGGGACTCAGGTTGCAGGACAAGATATGCAGCAGGCTGCCTCCACTTCTGATGTACCATCTGGGTGACCCACTAGAAGGAGCATTAGGACATGTAAGGTTAGAAAGTTAGACACCAGTTAAGTTGGCACGGGTGAAGCACATAGGTCAATGATAGGGGCTGGTGCACAATACTTGTGTGTATCACAATAAACACCTGTTCACCAAAGTTCTGAACTGCCTCAGTCCTCTGTCTAAAGGGTGTGAGGGATGGATTGGTCTGGGAGCAGAGGATGTTTTCGGTGGAGGAGTGAGAGGCCAGTGGTGTGGGGTGCGGGTGTTGGAGGTGAATGCTGACCAGGGCCCCCAGGGCAGTTGGAGGCCACCCCCGGGGTCGCCTTCAGATGAAACAGTGGATGGGGCCAGATATATGGGGGCGCCATGTGATAGGGCCCTCCCAATGAGTAACCCATCACTGCACACCGCTCCCCTCCTCCCAGCCCAGACCCCGTCCCCACCTCCGCCACCCCAGGAGCTTGAAGGGACCCTGAGATGGAATGGCCAGCATGCATGCAGGAATCACCCAGGCGGATGGTGGAAAGTGCTACCCAGGGCAGGACTCAGGCCTCGTCAAATGATGCGGAGCACCATAGCTCATCGTGGAGCAGGTCGTCATCATCCTCCATCCCATTGACCAGACCCGCTGGCACTGCCAACCCAGGGCCCGCACCCTGTAATGAAGCAAGTAGGAAGGCACGGAGGGGATGAAGGTGCAGGGTGGGGGAGTGGCAGGCTTCATGTGTGGGGGTGGGACGCGATATTCAAACTGCTGGTGGCCAGGCCCCATAGTCAGTGCACCTGGAAATGTTCAGATTGTCCCGTGTGCGGCGGCCTCCTGGGCTGTATTGGAGGGCCCCGCCAGAGCAGTCCAGGCAGTTGAACCACATCTTCAGCATGCAAATGCACCATTCGATCACACTCCTGGTCACAGCATGGGCATCATTGTAGTGGTTCTTAAACCTTACTGGTTGTATCCTGAGGTAGCATCACCCAGGTGACACCCTTGCATCCAGTATTGCTAAGAATGCTGGGCTCTGAGATCCCACAGTATTCACCCAATTTACAGCCAAACACAAAATTTAGGCCCTGTTCACACCATGCTGATCAGACTGCTGAGCAACTGGATGCTGCAAAGTAACCTATGGTGACCCATCTTTCATTTTACCTTACAAGTGATAAGCTAAAACCCTTTCTCCACATCAATTCTGAATCAATCTCTTCCCACGTGGAGAATCATATTGCAAGCGAACATCCCAACACTCTATGACGCCAAGGACAGGCATCAAACAGATTATTTGAAGAACTAACATTTTGTTTTTCTGTTTCCACTACAAGTTACTGCTTTGATTTATTTTTGACAGCATAAGAGTAAAGGGAAACATCAATGCCAACTTATTACTGCCCTGGAGACATCTTTTTTCAAACTTAAAATGGTGCAAAGCGTAATATTGAAGTTAATCTAGGAATTACTAAACATTATTCATTCAGTTTAAGTACAGCACAAATCGATTGGGCCAAATAATATCCTATTCAGGATAAACTGATTGAAAAAACACTAAATTAAAGGGCATACTTTGGAAAAATTATGTGATAACAGTTACAATACAGAGAGATTAGAAATAGATGTAATGTGTTAATTTTTAACATGGCGACATTATGAAAGCATTATCAGTTTGTAGGGACTTTAAAAGCAGACTTGGATATTAATAATTTAATGAATCTGTAACATAGTAACATAATCAACAGACAAAAGAAGATCTTCAGGGACACCTAGCCCACCTATCTACAATATTCTCTTCTATGCATTTCTAATCACCTTAAACCTCATTTGTTGGTAAGCGTCTATTTATTTCCTTCCTGCAACCAAATTACAGTTTCATGTTCCAGCACCCAGACCAGTAATCTGTTCAATAGACGTGGCACATAGGAAAATATAAATATAAGAGCAGGAGTAGGAGAATGGGGCCTGAAATTTTGCCGATGGAGAGGGCATCTGTCTTAGCCAAAATGGCGCTGGAGACACAATTACATGACTCCTGCCAACCAAACCCAGCACCCACCATTGTCACCATGGGGGAGCGGGGTGAGGATTGTAGATTGCACATCCACGGTTCATGTGGGAAGCTACACATGTAAAAATGCATCTGCCTTCAAACAGATCAAAGTTTTGTTCATGGGATGTCTAAAACACAACTCATAGGTTTTACAATTTTCAGGATAAAGTCTAGACTTAGCAAAATCTTTGGAGAGGTAATGCACCCTTATGAATAGATCAAAGAAAACCTTGAGTGTGGTAAATTGCCCTTTGCGATTGATAGAGCTGTACATGAATGTGTGTAAAAAGTGGATGAACACATTAGAGCTGTCAAGCTGCAAAGGATTTAAATCTCCTGCCTTTTAAATTTAAAATGTATTAATCTGCAGTTTAAAAACAATCAGTGTTTGCTACTTCACACGGTCTGTTGACATAAGCCTGGGGATTTGTACTGCATGGCTGCTTTCACAACCTATCATTATCATAGTGGAGTGGCGGTCAATTCACTGCTTGATTCATAGCTTCAAGTGGTAATAAAATCTTTGATGTGAGGATCTGAATACAAATGTTTGTTTTTATAAAGGGATTATGAAATTAAAGGAAATGTTTGTTTTATAAGGGAGTAAGTAATTGAACAAATTTAAATGTGGTGAATGGATTATTGTCAATTAGAATACTTTTAACATAATTAAGTCATTAACAGGCACTTAGAACTTTATTTCGTCTTAGCATAGGTCCTGCGGTGTCCATGACAAATACTGCGTGAGTTGGCATGGAGGGTGAAAGGGCAAAGGATGGCAGGTAGAGGGCATTGTATGACTTGAGTGGATATTAAGTTGGCACAGAAGCTATAAAAGGCCATGAGGGGTACAGGGGAATAAGTGGCATGGAAGATATGAAGGGCCATGTTGGGTGGGTAAAGGAGTATATGTTGGCATGGAGGGTATGAGGGGCTGTGGGAGGGTGGCTTGGGTGCAAGAGGTGACATGAGTTGACATGAATGGGTCATTGGGAGATTATGGGGCATGAGGGAGTGTGAGGGGTGAGGCCTAAAGGGCTGGCTTTTGCTTTATTATTTTTCTTACAAATCCTAGACCACCAAGACAGATCTTCCACACAGGGAGGCGGGCTCTGGACCTGAGAGTCTGTTGCTGCATCTGCGCTGTTTCTTCAGCCGGCGGGCCTGACCCCAGTTAACATCTCCTCCCTGCCCCAAACAAAATGTAGAACATCCAAGGCACTTTCTCCCTGGGTGGGTTTCCAGAGTTAGGAATGTTCCTGACTGAGCAAAACTCCAGGTCTTCATCCCTCAAGACGGTTCTACTAATTCAGTGAGATCATGATTCATCTAACACCCTATAACCACCGTTGCCCCTTAATATCTTTGGTTAAGAGATACCTTCCCATCTTAAATAAAAAATTAAATTTTGATTGAAATGTGAACATATCAGCAGTCGTAGACCATTTGGCCCTTAGAGTATGGAACCCATCAAAGGATGGCTGCATTCTCTGAAAACCCCCATTGAATACTAGTTTTATAGGAAATATGTACAGGTTCAGCATTGATGTCCCCTATGTAAGCCTTGTTGATGAGATAAATGGGTTTAGACAAAGAAAGTTCGGAGATAGTGTCATGAGAATGTCGCTTTAAGAAATGGTTAGCTGCTCATGTTACTGCAGTGATGTCAGAGTGTGGGTGGAGCTGAGCTCTGGTTCTGCTTTTTAGTTTCACTTTGAGAAAAGCTTGGGTGTGTCTGCCTTTTTGGGGTTTTTCAGTGTGTTGCAGCTGAAGTCAGAAAAAGCAGCTGTACTGTCGATCTCTCTGCCATGAAGGACTAAATATTAATCATTTGGTGAATTCAGAATTATAAATGTTTTCAAAATAGAATATAAACCCTGATGTGCTTCTGTTTAAAGGTTTGTTAAGTCTTCTGGGTGTAAAGGACAGCATACAGATTACTTAGTGTTGTATTCTTTGGCGGGTGTATTTGATTTACTGATTGCTAAGATGTTCGCTGTTTGTTTTAGAAAGATTAATTTGAGTTCATAGAATAAACATTGTTTTGCTTTAAAAAAATACTTTCCATTTCTGTTGTACAATATCTGTAGAGTGAGCCGTGTGCTCCCCATACCACAATCGATTAAAAGTTGTGGGTCAGGTGAATTTCTTGACACACTTTGGGATTCTCTAAACCCTGGCCCATAACAATTGGGGGCTCAAGGGGGATAAAAGTCTATCTATTGGATTGGCTTAGTGAACTTAAAGACAGTGAGGGGTGAGCATATTGTGGTTGCTTTTCAGGTGTGGTATTTTAGTTTAAGTGGGGAGTGTATTGTGGACAATGGCTCTTTCAGACGCTCAGAAGTTTTTCAGGGTGGAAACGGTCACACGCAGTACCTTACGGAGAGAGACTAAAAGCAGACTGTTAGATTTGGCAAAAACATTGCAGTTAACATTACCTGACAAAATGCAAAAAGATGAGGTAATTATGGCGGTGGCTAAGCATTTAAAGTTGCCTGAGATACAGTTTGACTCATTGGAAATGGCAAAAATTCAGTTACAAATTAAACAAATGGAACATGAGAAAGAATTAAAGCAGCTTGAATATGAAAGAGAGGAAAAAGAAAAAGAAAGAGAGAGAGAGATAGAGAGGACAAAGAAAAGGAGAGAGAAGAAAGGAGGAAAGAAAGAATAGCCCTAGCAGAACAAAAAGAAAGAGAAAGGGAGATACAGATCAGGGAAAAAGATAAAAAGAGGGAGTTTGTACATCAGAAAATGGCCATGAAACATGACAGTCAGTTAAAATTGGCAGACGTAAAGGGAAACGTACAGTTGGATGATAGTGATGAGGATAGTGAGAAAGAGCGTCATAGTCGAAGGCGTGGTGGGGATCTATTTAAATATGTCCAAGCATTGTCAAGGATTGACAAGAAGGAGGTAGAAGCCTTTTTCATCTCATTTGAGAAGGTAGCTAAACAAATGAAATGGCCACAGGACATGTGGGTATTACTGATTCAAACAAAACTGGTAGGTAGGGTTAGTGAAGTGTTTGCATCACTACTGGAGGAGGTATCTGGGACATATGAGGAGGTGAAAAAATCCATCTTAGGTGCCTGAAGCTTACAGACAAAGGTTTAGAAATTTAAGGAAATAATTTGGTCAAACATACATGGAGTTTGAAAGGCTCAAACTGAGTAATTTTGACAGGTCGATAAGGGCTTTGAAAATAGACCAAACGTATGAAACTCTCAGAGAAATTATACTTTTGGAGGAGTTTAAAAATTGAATTCCTGATGTAGTGAGAACTCATGTGGAAGAGCAGAGGGGTAAAACTGCGAGATTAGCAGGTGAAATGGCAGGTGATTATGAATTAGTTCATAAATCAAAGCTTGGTTTCCAACATCAGTTTCAGCCTGTTAGGGATAGAAACTGGGGAGATGAGAAACACTCAAGTGGTAAAGGTAAAGGTGATCTGATGGGAGATAATAAGGAGAGTGTACCTCAGATTAAAAAAGAAATCCAGGAGGGTGGAAAAGAAATGAAAAGTTTCAAATGTTTTCACTGTAATAAACTAGGCCATGTAAAGTCACAGTGTTGGTGGTTGAAGAAAAGCACTGGGAAGGCTGATGTGGTAAAACAGGATAAGACAGTGGGGTTTGTTAGAGTGGTAAAGGAAAGCCCAAGGGAAGCGAAGGATGTGCAAAAGATTGCACAGACAGTTCAAGAGGTGATTGATAAGAAGGTGCCAGATGTCTTTAAAGAATTTATTTGTGTGGGTAAAGTTTACTCATGTGTATCAGGAGGAGTAGGTAAAGAAGTCACAATTTTAAGAGATACGGGAGCTAGTCAATCTTTAATGGTAAGAGATTAGGAGTTATGTAGTTTGGGAAGAATGATGCCAGAAAAGGTGGTAATATGTGGAATTCAGGGTGAGAGGAGTAGCATTCCATTATATAAGATACGGTTGGAAAGTCCAGTGAAGAGTGGTGAAGTGGTGCTCGGAGTAATAGAGAAACTATCTTGTCCAGGAATACAGCTTATCTTGGGTAATGATATAGCTGGATTGCAAGTGGGAGTGATGCCTACTGTGGTTGATAAGCCAGTGGAAAATCAGACAACTGAAGTGTTGAAGGACAAATATCCTGGGGTTTGCCGGATTGTGTAGTAACAAGGTTGCAAAGTCACAGGTTAAGACAAGAGGAGAAATCAAAGAGTGAAGATGAAGTTGAAGTGCAATTATCAGAAACGATTTTTGATCAGATGATTGAAAAAGAACACAAACAGGTGGAGGATGAGGTGGATATTTTTAGTTCAGGAAAATTGGCGGAGTTACAGCAAAAAGATATAGAAATAAAACTGATGTATTAGAAAGCGTACACAGAAAAGGGATCAGCGTGTATACCAGAGTGTTATTACCATAAACGTAATGTCTTGATGAGAAAATGGAGACCTTTACGTAAGCAGGCGGATGAAAAGTGGGCAGAAGTTCATCAAGTAGTATTGCCAGTAGGGTATAGAAAGGAGGTGTTGCGAGTTGCCCATGAGGTACCAGTGGGAGGTCATTTGGGAATAAGGAAAACTCAAGCTAAAATCCAGAAACATTATTATTGGCCTGGACTACATAAAGATGTAGTTAAAATTTGTCAATCATGTCACACATGTCAAGTGATAGGGAAATCTCAAGCAGTGACAAAACCAGCGCCCTTAAGACCCATTCCAGCATTTGAGGAACCTTTTACAAGGGTCCTAATTGATTACGTAGTACCGCTTCCTAAAAGAAAAAGTGGGAATCAATATCTTTTGACTACAATGGGTGTGTCTACTAGGTTTCCAGAGGCCATTCCAGTACATAATATTACAGCTAAAATGATTGTGGAGGAATTACTTAAATTCTTTACTAGATATGGAGAACCCACAGAAATACAATCGGATCAAGAATCAAATTTTACCTCAAACTTATTCAAAGAAGTTATGGATAGCTGAGGAATAAAACAATTTAAATCAACTGTGTACCATCCAGAATCACAGGGAGCGTTAGAAAGGTGGCATCAGACATTAAAGACAATGTTGAGGGCTTATTGTCAAGATTATCCAGAGGATTGGGATAAAGGAATTCCATTCGTACTGTTTGCAATTAGGGATGCACCTAATGAGTCAACCAAATTTAGCCCTTTTGAACCAATTTTTGGTTATGAGGTAAGAGGACCACTTAAATTGATTAAGGAAAAATTGGTGGGTGAGAAATCAGAAATTACATTATTGGATTACGTGTCAAATTTTAGGGAACGATTAAATAGAGCAGGTGAATTGGCTAGACAACATCTGAAAGTTGCACAAAATGTGATGAAACGGGTCACGGACAAGAAATCCAAAGTTCGTAGTTTTGTCAGTGGGGATAAAGTTCTAGTATTGTTACCAGTGGTAGGTGAGCCTTTAAAAGCTAGGTTTTGTGGACCTTATCAGATTGAAAGGAAATTAAGTGAGGTGAATTATATGGTAAAAACACCAGATAGAAGGAAAACTCACCGAGTGTGTCATGTGAATATGCTTAAAAGGCACTTGAAAGGGAAGGAGAGAAAAAGGAGACGGTTTTAATGATTCTAACTCAAAGTGATGAACCAAATCCAGATGACTGTGAATTTGACATACCTCAAATTAAATTGGAAAATGAGGATGTTCTTAAAAATTGGGATAAATTGTTGAGTTATCTTCCAGAGGAAAAACAAACTGACCTGAAAGAGTTATTGATATCACGTGGGCAAGTTTATGGAGATAAATTGGGAAGTGGGTCAATCAACCAAACCCCATATGCAAACTAATGTCTTGTTGGAGTGATTTAGACAGCATGAGAGCTTTGGGATCATAACCTGAATTTGCTGTCGTGCTGCAGTTTCCCACAAAAGAACATTTTCCAGTTGTACCCACATTATCTGAAGAAAAGAGAGGGTCCTGCCCAAAGAGAATCTGTACACCATGCCTATTAGTAACTCGACCAATGAAGCACTATTGATACAATTCATGGAGCTCCTTAACAACTAAAATAAGCACAATGATGTGGTTAACATCAAATCAGCTGGCAATTATTTGACGTTTAATTTGACTTCATTGTGGAGGAAATTCAAAGGGGTTTAAAACAACTGGCCACTCAGGTATCACCTGTTTCTCTCAAGTTTAATATGGGAAAATGCGAACTTTCCCACTTCGGCAGGAAGAATAAGAAAGCAAAATATTTTTTAAATGGGGGAGATTGTAGAACTCCGGCCACAGGGACCTAGGTTCCCTGGTATATTAATCACAGAAAGATTGTATGCAGATACAACAAGTGATTAGGAAGCCAAATGGACCATTGTTTCTCGCACGGGGAATAGAATACAAAAGTTGGGATGTTTTGCTACAGTTGTAAAGGGTTTTCGTGAGACCACATCTAGAGTACTGTGCACAGTTTTAGCTTCCTTAATTAAGAAAGGACATGATTGCATGAGAAACAGTTTTACCTCATTGATTCCTGGAACTTGGCGATTATTCAGTGAGGAGAGGTTGGACAGGTTGGGCCTGTATCCATTGGAGTTTCGAAGAGTGAGAGATTATCTTATTGAAACATAAAAGACCCTGAGGCGACTTGACAGGGTGGTCGGGGAAAGGGTATTCCCCCTGTGGGAGAAAATAGAACCAGGGGACACAGTTTAAAAATAAGTGGTCCCCCACTTAAAACAGAGATTAGGAGCATTTTTTCTCTCAGAGGGTGACAAGTCTATGAAACCCTCTTCTCCAGAGAGTGGTGAAGACAGGGTCTTTGAAGATTTTTGAGGCTGAATGAAGTTGATTATTGATTGACAGGGGAGTCAAAAGGCATGGGGGTAAGAGGAGCATTGAGTCGAGGTGACAGTCAAATCAGCCAAGATCATACTGAATTGTGGAGCATGCTCGAGGGGCCAAATGTCTTACTCCTGCTCCTACTTCGTATGTTCACATGTTTAATGATAGTTAAAGTTATAGAATATCTACAGTGCAAAAGGAGGCCATTTGGCCAATCGAATCTGCACACACCCTCCAAACGAGCACCCTACTTAGGCGCACCCCCCATCCACCCCACCCCTGTAACCTAACCTGCACTAAAGGGCAATTTTAGCATGGCAATTCCAAATAACCTGCACATCTTTGGACTGTGGAAGGTAACCAGAGCATCAGGCAGACATGGGGAGAACAGGCAAAGTCCGCACAGACACCCAAGGTCAGAATTGAACCTGCGTCCCTGGCGCTAGGAATAGAAAGACAAACATTTTCCAAACAAATTGCAAAATATCACAGATGACGCCATTGATCGTATAATATTTGGGCGACTCTTTCATTACGTTTTGCAACAAGCATAATGTTAGCCCCTTGATCTTTAATGATTATAACTTCTTCACATAAGGCAATATTATTATATTGAAATGTCACTTCCCATTGCCAATAATTTGCATTGATTTCCATTATCTTTGTGAAAAATTTGAAACATTGGTCAAATATAGAGGAAATGTTAATGAGATAGGTTCGGAATTGTAGTAGCAAGGGACTCACTGCTTACTCGAGAGCAATGTTTGTGCTTTGGAGATTTATCAAGATCTTGCCTTGTGACTTTCAACCTGGGTTCAATTCTGACCTTGGGTGACTGTCTGTGTGGCATTTGCGCATTCTCCACGTGTCTGTATGGGTTTCCTCCGGGTGCTCCGGTTTCCTCCCACAGTCCAAAGGTGCTGGTTCGATGTGTTGGCCATGATAAATTGCTACTTACTGTCCAAAGATGTGCAGGTTCGGTGGATTTGCCATGAGCAATGTGCAGGCTTAATGCGATAGGGCGGGAAGTAGGCCTAGATTGAGTGTTCTTTCGGAGGGTCAGTGTGCAGACTCGATGGGACAAATGGCCTCCTCCTGTACTGTAGGGATTCTATGGCTCAGCTGCCATATATTTTGGCCGCGGTCAAATAATTTCCATTTGATGCTAAAGTCAGAGAAAACTAGTTACATCCTTATTCACTGAAACAGTCTGACAAATTACTAAGATTGCTTATCACTCCTTTCTTAAGTCATATGACTGTGTACAAAGCTTGCTCCAGATTACATTTCCATGACCCTAAAGGACAGGAAGAGATAATGCCTATTGGTAAATTTTAAATAAAATAATTAAAGTCAGTTAACATTTTTGCCATAGTTTTGCACTAATTTGTAATGCAAAATAAACTATGCAAATATACTGACCCGGAACACCATTTCTGCATTACAGCTGCCTATCCTGCTGCCTATGGCCAGATTAGTCAAGCCTTTCCACAACCACCTCCAATGATACCCCAGCAACAGAGAGAAGGTAAGTTATTCACTATATTAACAGCATAAGATAAATAAACAGAGCAGATGTTTCATGGACTCAGGAATATGGAATTTATTCCACGATCATCATAATTCATGATAAAGTAAGTTACCAATGAAATACTAAGTGGAATAAAATTGTTCCTATATGACTGATAGGTTGAATGCACTTTTAAAGGATTTTTATGGCTATTTTATGCATGTATAAAACTGGAATAGAAGACAGTTTATTCTGTGACATACTCAGTTACTTTGAAATGCTTTAGTTGGTTGAATTGGATTTGCAGATCATTGCCTGAAAAGGTTAATCAAGTTAAGATTATACAAGGGTGTAAATCTCTGTCTGTGTGCCATGTAATGACTGATTATTCCATTAAAAAAGAGATTTGCAGTTATGACTCACCTTATCGCTTAGAAACATCTAAAATGCACTTTGAATTCCAGTGACTGCTGAAATGTACAGCAGTGAGATGAATAACCATTGAATCATAATTGCGATGATGGTTGCAGGAGGAATGTTGGCCAGGACACAAATAGAATTCAACGATTCTCTTCAAATAACGCTATGTCCCATTTCTACCTGACCCACTGGAAGATGCAGACAAAGTTTAACAGAAGAGACTGTTGCTATCTTTACTTGCTCTAAATATGGCAGTCAATAGGTTTGCCCTTCTTTTATCTCGATAATGCTATGATATGCTCTCACAGTCGCCAGGTATCAAATGATACCGCCACAAGGTTCAAAAGGGTATCGATCAAAGAACCAAATAACCAGTTAGTTAATTCAAGATCAATGATACTTTATTTACACACAAGATTAACTTACACATGCAACATAAACACTACGAGCTAAACTACACCTAACAGCTATGACAACCTGTACTTAACTTCAGGCACCTGGCTTAGGTCAGAGGAACAGTGGCCTTTGTTTGAATCTGGATCTGCTGGGTCTGGAGGAGTAACTGCGGTCCAGCTAGGATCATCCACCTGGTAGCGAGCGTTGAACTTGAACTTGCTTCTGGTCGTGGTGCTGCGATTGGAGATGGACGTTGCCGGAACGCCAGGTCCAAAAGAGATGGAACACATGGCAGTGCCTCTCTTTATCCTTGGGGGTTTTGCGCTCTTTTGGGTGGTCCTTAGGTTTGGACCCAATTAATTGGGCAGTTTTTGATCACTGCCTTCGATCTGAGCCAATAAAGGGGCGGGTGCCTTGATGGCTGGGCGTGTTCTAAGCAGTCATTGACCTTGCTGTTTATTCTTCCTGAGTAAAGGAAGTGGCGCCTTGAATGTTTGGGCTTGTATCGGTTACCTGAGTATCAATCCTTTGACTTACGGAGATGGGCCACCAAATGCGAATCGGTTGGGGGTTTCGATGCTGTCTGGATTCTCTGCTCACGAATATACATGCAGGCTCTGTGTCTGCCTGAATCTTACATTGTTCATATTTCCCTTTAGGCTTTGCGAATGTCCATGTTTCTTGTTGGAAGTGGCCATCCCAGATGGCTACAATCCGTCCTCTTGATCCTAAATGAGAAGCGCGATGGATCACACTACTGAATCTTCTTCTGTTCTCTGGTATGCTGGGTACCCTTAATCAAGGACAGGTTCTATACGACTCTGTCCTATGGATTGGAACATTTACCTAAGTTTTCTTTTAATACATCACACATCTGTAAAGAAACTCTAAGGGGGCACTATCACATTCAATCATACATTTCAACTTGTTTACACAATCAGGGGAACTTCTAACTGTCCTTATCTGAACTACACTTATGCTGCTTGCTCATAACCAAAAGAACTTATATTCAAGTACAAAATAAACAATAGCAGCATCACATTTCTACTTAACACTTATGCCATTTACAGAGAAAGTAATTTGTCTTGAAAACCACGGCATTTATTATTCAGAAAAGGGTTCAGAAAGAGTGTGGGGTCTGTTGAAGTCTGAAAACAGGGGCTCTGAGTGTGTATACTGGGGAGCGGGAGGCTCTCCTTCGCCAATTCCTAAGTCTGAGTGTCTGGACAACACTACAAAGTATTGCTATAATCAATAGAGCTTCTACCATGTAAGAAAGGGAATACCACTTTATGATATTATCGCACCATGTGGGGGTATCAGTGGCTGTTTCTATGTGTGGTGTAGTGTCCGGGCTAGGGGTATCGTGTTGGGTGGTCATGTTTGGGGCCTGTGTGGTGAAGGATATAGGGGCTGATAACGCACACAACTGTAGTGATCCAACGACGATCATGATGCAGGTCATCAGGTCTGTCTTCATTTTGTCTTTGTCTTCCTCTGTCTCCTGGTATATTCGTATATTACGGGGGGTACAAGCATAATATCTGTTATTATCTTGTTGTTTAATATCTCGTTTGTCTGTCTGTTTCTCCTTAACATGAATTTCCCATTTAGAACTGTCACCATATGTGACTCCCTCATTTTTTTTTTAAACCAACCATTTGGGAGACAAGACATCTGAGAAATAAATTCTGTCACAGTGCGAGCAATCTCGCAGCCTGTGGTCGATGCGCTGGGTGGGCAGACAATTTCTCCGTCCAGTGTTGAGGTAGTTTTTTTCCCGAGCAGCAAATTTGTTTCAAGTGTTTGGACATGTAAATAGTAGTTGGGGGTTAGCGACTGAAGGGTCGCCGGAAAGCAAACAAAAACTGTGGCAAAGTGCATTCTTTAAACCACACTTTAAAAGAACAGTAAAAGGGTTTCAAAAAGAACTTTCCGAATGGGGTGCGTATAAGCCAAGGCAGGGCAAGAAGGGTGGAATCCCGTGGTAGAGCGGTGATCAGTGCCATTGCTCCACTACCCAAGCTTGGCTGACCAAATACATAGGGGGTCCTCAGGCAGGGCGGGGATAAGTGCCGTTACTCCACTGCCTGGGTGACCTTACAAGAATGAAAGAATTTGAATATCTATGGACTTCCGACAAACTTGTTCCTTCAACTACCATGTGTCATCAAAAGGGTAGTTATGACTGCATCAAGAAATTTGGAATGAGATCAACACACAAAGTCGTACAAGATGCAAACATTTAACGTAAAAGACAAATTTTTTTTTAAAACGGGCAGGCTCCATCAGAGAATGGGACACCGTAAATCACATTTGGCCTGGGGTGTAACTAGCATATGGAGTCAGTGTAGTGTGACCGAAGAAGAGAGGAAGGAGGAGAGAAACAAAAATGAAGTGGCATTGCTGAGGTGTCCCTGCCATGAGAAGTGGCGGGTAAGCTCTCACAGTTTGCATGGGGCAGCTGGGACCTTGTAGCTGCTCTGGGTGGTGTTCTCTTTCATATATGGGGGCTAGTCTAGCTGATGGTGGAGGTCTCCTGCAATCTCGGGCAAAGTGTCCTGACTGCCCACAGTTGTAACATGACCACTGGGGCACATAAGGTGGAGCAGGCTCTTTGGTGTATTGCTTCCTTGGGTATGGTTCCCTGGGTGGGGGGTTGGGCTGTTGGTGTTGTTGCTGGTTCGGGGGATTTTGTCTGCATTCGCGGGCGTATTGTCCCTTCTGTCTGCAATTATAGCATCCCTGAGACTTATGGTGCTGTCCGTCATTTCTACCTTCATTTACCCATGCGGGGTCTTGATGTGTCCTTACTGGATTCATGTTTGCTTCTACCTTCTCCTGCTCTGCCTTTTTATGTAGGGATTGCTCCCAAGCTCTAGAGTGTCTCTTCAGAACCCACACTTCATTGTGTGCGAGGCCTGAGGGGTCATAATTTGCACATGCTTTTTGTCCTGCATCTGTGGCATGGGAGACTAAAATACGTGTCCATTTGGCTGTATTGTCTGCAGTTAAATGGGCGCGGGCTAAATCTCCAAATACTGCTGTGAAGTGTATCCAGAGGCATCCAGCAAATGCTGTTGGATGCTCTCCTTCCTTCTGCCTACATCGGTTGAGTCCTTCTACGGGATCTCCTCTATTATAGCCAATTGCATCTAGGATGGCAGTCTTCATATCCTGGAGGCGACCTCCTCCTACATTTTGTGGGTCGGGAAGGGCTGAACTAATGGATGGATCAAGACTCATTACTAAGAGTTTCACTTCTTCCTGCTCATCCAGACCGTACATGACTGTCTGTTGTCTAACTCGCTCAAAGAAATGGTGTGGGTCTGATGTGGGGTGAAAGGTTTCTATTTTATCACGGCCATCCTTTAACTGGGTGGTGGTTAGTGGGGTGGTGTACACGAAATCGGGTTGGTCTTCTGTCGGTACTCTGCGCTGCCTGGTGACTGGATTCATAGGATTGGGTGCTACCTGTGCAGTCGGTGGTGCGGGTGCTTTCCTTTTCGGGGCCTAGGGGAGCTCTATTCTAAATCTCTGTTCCATTTATGTACCGATGGACCATTTCATTAAGTTCCTGCCAATCGGGGCCATCTTCCTGGTCTAAATCTGGTCCAAAGGTATCTCTGAAACCATTCTGAACTGAGAGCAGTGATTGCAATTTTACAATTTGCTGCCTGCATTTGGCATGGTCTACCGAACTCTGCCTCTGTTCCATGGTGGAACTGTGGAGTGCTCGTAGGGCTGCCTTTAAGTCCTCGCATTGCTTTTTCAATTGTTCTACTTGATGTTCTGTTTCTTCTCTTACCGAGACCACGTGTTGCGTGTCTTGGTAGGCCTTATCATACTGTAACTGAATGCTACTTAGGTGAGCGAGACAAGATTGGTGTACCCGTTTGACATCAGCCATTTCCTTGTCCTTCGCCGTTAGCTGCTCTCGCAGTTGCTCGTTTACTTTTTCGCATTCACTAACGTTTCCCTCATTCCTCTTCTCTTTCTCTTCAAGCTGCCTGCGGAGCATCCTCACGACCTCCTCTGTGCCTCGCAATTGTGCCAAAAAGGACACGATTGCCATCGGCTTACGAATTCTACTTAAACTCTTTTTATGGATCTCGGTCAGGTTATCCCACCAAGTTTGTCCTATACTACCAGGACCTGTCTCTTCATTTGCACAAAACTCAGACCATAGGGACCGTCCTTTTCCCTTTAGGTACTTCCTAATTTCCTCTTCCCATATGGGACACTGTTCTGCTCTATCGGTCGCTGCGACCTAGGGTTCCTGTGGGTACATAAGGTGTTCCATTGCCTTCATTGTTCATTGCCATCTCTACCATACTCTCTGTATCTCTACCGTAATCTCTGTATCTCTACCGTGAATTTGGGATGGGGGGAATAAAGCGGTGATGCAAGCAGCGGGTATGGCTTAAGCTATTTTCCGGTTCACACAACTCTCGAAAATTTCACGCAACAAAATCTAACGTGTTTACCTTATATCCCTGTTAGTACACATGCAAATTACTACATACTTCCGAATCTTGGAGGTTTGATCGATACTGGTCTTACACTTGTGGTTTATTTCACTTTTCAAATTGGGTTTTGAATTCAAAGGTTTTGTGGGTTTTCTCGGAGTGACACAGTCACTTCTGGGTCGAGTCCCGTCAGAGGTCGCCAATAAATGTTGCTATCTTTACTTGCTCTAAATATGGCAGTCAATAGGTTTGCCCTTCTTTTATCTAGATAATGCTATGATATGCTCTCAGAGTCACCAGGTAACAAATGATACCGCCACAAGGTTCAACCGGGTATCGATCAAAGAGCCAAACAACCAGTTAGTTAATTCAAGATCAATGATACTTTATTTACACACAAGATTAACTTACACATGCAACATAAACACTACGAGCTAAACTACACCTAACGGCTATGACAACATGTACTTAACTTCAGGCACCTGGCTTAGGTCAGAGGAACAGTGGCCTTTGTTCGAATCTGGATCGGCTGGGTCTGGAGAAGTAACTGCGGTTCAGCTAGGATCATCCGTCTGGTAGCGAGCGTTGAACTTAAACTTGCTTCTGGTCGTGGTGCTGCGATTGGAGATGGACGTTGCCGGAGCGCCAGGTCCAAAAGAGATCGAACACATGGCAGTGTCTCTCTTTATCCTTGGAGTGTTTCGAGCTCTTTTGGGCGGTCCTTAGGTTTGGACCCAATTAATTGGGCAGTTCTTGATCACTGCCTTCGATCTGAGCCAATAAAAGGGCGGGTGCCTTGATGGCTGGGCGTGTTCTAAGCGGTCATTGACCTTGCTGTTTATTCTTCCTGAGTAAAGGGAGTGGCGCCTTGACTGTCTGGGCTTGTATCGGTTACCTGAGTATCAATCCTTTGTCTTACGGAGATGGGCCATCAATTGCTAATCGGTTGGGGGTTTCGATGCTGTCTGGATTCTCTGCTCACGAATATACATGCAGGCTCTGTGTCTGCCTGAATCTTACATTGTCCATATCTCCGTTTAGGCTTTGCGAACGTCCATGTTTCTTGTTGTAAGTGGCCATCCCAGATGGCTACAAGACCATCAACCGCCATACAATGTAATACCCTCAGTTCTGCAATGAGTTGCCACCTTGGTTTTTAAGACCAAGTGATCCTGTGGTGTTAGAACCCACAACCATCCGTGACTCATTACTAACTGCTACCAACCGAGTCGGGATAATACTATAGGAACATTACTTAGTTTGATATTGAACAAATGGTAAAACAAACCTCCTGCACATTTTCCTTTGCTGGCCACTTGTTGTATGCCAGACAGTGCATAGTTCAGCTTTCAGTGTCAGTAAAGGATGTATAGGGGCGGCACAGTGGCACAATGGTTAGCACTGCTGACTCAGAGCGCCAAGAACCCGGGTTCAATTCCACATTGGGTGACTGTCGGTGTGGAGTTTGTACGTTCTGCCCATGTGTGCGTGGGTTTCCACTGGGTGCTCCGGTTTCCTCCCGCAATCCAAAGATGTGCAGGTTTGGTGGATTGGTCATGCTAAAATTGCCCCTTAGTGTCCAGGAATATGCAGGTTAATTCATGGGGATAGGGCAGGATGGGCAGGGGAATGGATATAGGTAGAGTGCTCCTTCAGAGGGTCGGTGCAGACTTGATGGGCTGAATGGCCTCCTTCTGTACTGCAGGAATTCTATGATTCTCCTAGTTAAGCCCAAACATTTTCATCTGATAAGGTCACAGATAGCTTTGCTTGATGAGGCCAAATGCCATTCCATCTGAGTGAATTTAACTCAGGAAAGACTTGTGATCAGCCATGCCGCCGTCTGGTCTGTACATCTGAGAAGCATACTTAACATCCAAACCATATACGAAGTTCCTTAACTTCACTGTGTTTCAACATCATTTTTGGCCATCATTACTGAGACACAGTTAAATGCTGTTGGTGGAATCAAGATAATGTTGTGGAACATTGTTAAATTCCATGGACTATGTTATATTCATTACATTCACAGTGGAAATGATCCATATCCTGCGGCAGCTTAATATGAAATTGGTCCATAGAAACCCAGTTCTGATTGCTAGTTTTGCATGACACTATTTGATCCCAAGACAGCAGCTAAAATTTCAGCTGTATAATTAGACAGGAGATTCCACACTGAAAATTTAAGTTGGTACACTCTAATAGTTGTTTTGAAGTAGAAAACATGTGTATTGTTGAAAAAGAGACTTTTTTGTCAAAGCTTTTCATCTTGCACTCATTAGGACAATTGGCAGGAACATCAAATATAAAGGGAATGACAATTTGTACCGTAAGAAAAGAGAGTGCTGATTGGTTGGCAAGTGGACTCAGGTTAGTCGAGGTGTTGCCATGGAGAATGAACCAGTTGCTGGTGACTGGCAGTTAACTCTATCAACACCTCTAGCAGCTGAAGTCCACTTATAGAATACCTACAGTGCAGGAAGGAGGCCATTCAGCCCGTGAATCTGCCCCGTCTCTTCGAAAGAGCACCCCACTTCGGCCTAAAACCCATGTTATCCCTGTAAGCCCACCTAGGACCAGTTTACCATTGCCAATGCACCTAATATGCACATCTTTGGGCTGCTTTGGACTGTGGGAGGAAATCGGATCACCCGGAAGAAACCAACGCAGACGCGGGGAGAAAGTGCAAACTCCACACAGTCACCCAAGGTGGGAATCGAACTTGGGTCCCAAAATATGTTTGAAAGCAAATTAGAAATTGCTGAAAAGACACAGAAGGTTATCAGCATCTGTGTTGAAGAACAATCACGAAGAAGGACCTGCACCCAAAAGTTTCCAGCTAACTCATGACAGCCTAGAAAAGGCACACAAGTGAGTACACACTACTTGTAAGCATCAGTGACAATAACCATTCTTATTAATGTAACACCTTACAGTACCGTTTAGGCACATTACTACCACTGACTAATGGTAGCTTTAGTCCACAATATGTCAAGAAGACACCAGTGAATATGTTCAGCACTATACCCAAACTGCAACTCCTGGCCTCTCTTAAAATGTACACATCAATTCTAAAGCAGGTCAGAACTTTACCTTGCACTGCAATTTAATTATGTTTCAAATATTACAACAATGACTACATTTCAAAAGGTACTTCATTGGCTGTGAAGTGCTTTGGAATCCAACAGGTTAGTTTGGAATCACTAGTTTTCGGAGCGTAGCTCCTTCAACAGGTGAGTGAGGAAGGAGCTGCACTCCGAAAGCTAGTGACTCCAAACAAACTTGTTGGACTTCAACCTGGTGTTGTAAGACTTCTTACTGTGCAATGCCAGCATCTCCACATCGTGCTTTGGAATGTCACGAGGCCATAAATAGTGCTATATAAATGCAATTCTTTACTTTGGTGTATTAATTAGCTGAGCAATTTATTATTGAGCTTTTCGAAAGTTCACCCTGAAACAGTTTTGTTGAAAATGGTGATTCCGGTACAGAATGTTAATGTGCTACAAGATGTAATAAACACACAAAGGCTCACGTACAAGCCCAGTAAATGACATTGAAGATATTTGCAGACAATTACATATCTGTTTTCACATCCTTGTTTGCAGAGAAATGTCACGGAGACCACTACCCTCTGTGTAAACTGTTTTAGCATTAGCAATTCATGCTTGGCAAGTAAAATAACATATTAGCCAGGGGAATACTGGTTAGCAAATATTCATTAGGACTCAATTTACGATTAAAAGGAAGAAATACTATGCTCCCATCATTGAAATGAAGCCAAGCCTAATACATTTTAATGAAGTGGAAATGGGCTGCTGTCAGCTCGAAGACGGACTTGTTCGTTTCAGGTTTTGTCAGTAATGTGAATGAGTAAATGCTACTAATGCGAATAATCTGTAGGGTCACTCTGAAAACTTCACTGCTCAAAATGCAATGAAAGACTTCATTACTTTTGAAATGCATTTTAAAATTTAAAAATGCAGTCTTGTCAGGTACAATTGAAAACATTTAGTGCAGCAAATTGTACAACATTACTTACCATCCATCCACCTTTCTCAATGCATTCATATTGTGCTCAACTGGAAGCATCCAGCTGCTCAGCGAAACAATCACTTTTCATTAGTAAAGCCTTCCTTGGCTCAGGTAAACAAAGTGATTTGAACACAGAGGCCTCATCCATTTCAAAGTAAACCAGGTGAAACATTTGAAACTCAACACCACAAAATCCCTTTTGCTGTCATGTTAATTAAGGGCTTTTGAGAGCAGCGGCTCACACTGGCCTTGAGAAGGATAACTCCTGAAACTCCCACTCTGATGCATTCCACCTCTCGCTCATTCTATCTTCCTGTAAAATGCTCCAGAATAACTGCCTCCCTGACCAAGAACCGCAGGATTCTCCGTCCCGCCAGCCCCGTTTTCCGGTGTGGCGCGGCCCCGCTGGCAACGGGATTCTCCGTTCCCGCAGCCGGCCAATGGGGTTTCCCATCGTGGCTACCCGCAGGCCATCGGGAAACCCACAGGCATGGGTGTGTTGCCGGCGAAGCGGAGAATCCCGCCGGTGGAGAATTCCGCAGCTGTTCTGATGTCTGCTTCCTTGGCTCAGTGTTGAATTATGTCTGAAAACACTCCTGTAAAGTGCCTTGGGACATTTTACTTAGCTCAAAACACAACATAAATATAAACTGCTGCTGTTGACAGGATTTCACCCTCGTATTTACCTCTTACTCACTTTTCAATGCCGCTGCCAATTTTCCAGATTTTCTGTGCGCCACATCTCTTTGGATGAGGAGAAGGTTGAGAAGGGCGGTGAGGGGCAACCCGTGGAGGAGGAGGAGGAAGAAGGACTTTGGGTGATGGTCAGGGCCTGCTTGGGGCACAGGACTAGAGATGTCCTCATAGCCTCTTGGTTTGGTGACAACCAGGACTAGGTTGTGAAGATCTCTCCCACCATGGGGGTCTGACATGCACTCACTATTGTGGTCTCCATGGCAGACGCCTCCCTTGCACTGTTGGCCTCATTGTATAGGAGTGAGGCACCATCTCCTTGGACAGAACGCAATGGTTCTCCTCCATTTAGCCATGTAATCTGAGGAGGGATGCTGTCATCCCTTCCTGACACTCACAACTCTGCCTTTGCAGCACCACCATCTCTGGGATGACCAGATTCAGGGGCATGTCATCGGCCTGGGACTCAGCAGAGTCTTGGGCTCTGCCTTCCCTCCTTCACCTGCTGTGGATCTTCAGCGGTGAGGTGCTCACCAGTGTGACCCAGAAGTTTGTCTGTCAGTTATTTACATCAAGGTGTGAGTATCTGCACTAGTGGAGGATGCAGGTGAGAGCTGTGACACCTCCCTTTAATGCTTGTCTCCAAGTTGTCTCCCTCAGTGCTGCTCGGGTCTGTGCTCTTGGCTGGCCTACTGATTGAAACCGTGAGGTGGGTGGGAGTGAGATCACGTGGAGGTGTGATGGGTGTGTTAGGGGCTACAGCGAAAAACAGGAGGAGGCAGACTTACCCTGGCTGCACAAAGAAGGTCATTCACCTTCTTTCAGCATTGTAGCGCCATTCTCTCATGGAGGGCTGGCATTCACTATCGCAGCCACCCAGGTGGGGTTGGTGACCTTGCTTGCTAGGTGTCTGGCTGATCGCAGGTACAGGATGTCACACCTCTGCTTGATACCATCCAGAGATTTGGTGAGGGCTCCCTCCGTGAAATGTGGTGCTGTCTTCCTGGCAGTCATTCCTCGCCGACTGGACTTGGAACAGCTAGGGAGGTGTTTAAAAGGAGCGTCCCATTGATTACAGAGATTACATTTTCCCGGGGCGAGCGAATCAGGGGCAAGCCACCATGAGCGCGGCGTGAGCTGCGTGGGAGAAAACAAATTTTGTTATAAAAGCTGAATGTCCAGTTAGGATTCCTGCTGGCACTGGCGGTTTTCCCGTCGGGACTGACACTGAAAAAATATGGGAAAATTCCATCCAACATTTCGAGTGCGTATGACTCTTCTTCAAAACTGGTTCCAGTCAGTGGTGACCTGCAGGATGTTGATAATAGGAATTTGATGATGCCATTGAGTGGCAAGTGAAAGTGGATAGACTTCCTTTTGTTGCAGGTGGTCATTGTGTGGTGCAACTGTTACTTGCGACTAACCCAAGCCTGAATGTTAGTTTGCTGCATACAGGCATGGACTACTTCAGTATCTGTGTAATTGCAAATTGAATTGCACGCTGTGTAACCATCAGTGAACTTCCCCACATGACCTTGTTACGGAGTGAAATTAATCGATGAAGCAGCTGAAGGTGGTTGAGCAGAGGATACTGTTCTGCAGTTGTGTTCTGGGGCTGAGATCATTGGCCTCCAACAACCATAACCACCTTCTTTTGGACTAGGTGTGACTTCAGTCAATGAAGAGCTTTCCCTCTGATTTCCTTGACTTCAGATATAGTCGGACTCTTTGGTGTCACACTCAAGCTAATGCTGTATTTTAATGTAAAGGGCAGTCACCCTCCCCTCCTCTCTTGAATTCAGCTCTTTTGTCGATGTTTGGATTAAGGCTATAATGAGGTCTGGAGCTGAGTGGGCCTGGTGGAACCCAAACTGAGGGTCTGTGAACAGAATATTGGTGAGTAAGTGTAGCACTGACAATGACACATTCCACCACTTCGCTCATAACTGAATGCAGAAAGGTGGGACATTGATTGGTCAGATTGGATTTGTCCTGTTTATAATACCTGGTCTATCTTTTACTTTGTTGAGCTGTGTGCAAGCGTGCAGCTGTACTGGAACAGCTTAATTAGCAGCATGGCTAGTTCTACAGCACTACAGTGGGATGTTTTTAGAAGCCATAGCATTTATTGCAGCTAGTGCACTTAGTCATTTCTTGATGAAGCACATGGAGTGAGGCTAAAGACTGGCTTCTGTGACTCTGGGCAAAGGCTAAAGACTGGCTTCTGTGACTCTGGGCAAAGGCTAAAGGCTGGCTTCTGTGACTCTGGGCACTTCAGCAGGAGACTGAAATTGTTCATCCACTCAGAAAGTGTGCTGGAAGGTGGTTGAGAATGTTTCACCCTTGTCTTTTGCACTCAGATGCTGAGCATCATTGAGGATGGGGATGTTCATGAAGCCTCCTCCTCCGCTTATTTACTTAATTGTCCACCACAACTGGATGTGACAGGACTGGAGGTGACAGCGGCACGGTAGCACAGTGGTTAGCACTGTTGCTTCACAGCGCCAGGGTCCCAGGTTCGATTCCCACTTGGGTCACTATCTGTGTGGAGTCTGCACATTCTCCCTGTGTCTGCGTCGGTTTCCTCCAGGTGTTCCGGTTTCCTCCAAAACGTCCTGAAAGACATGCTGTTAAGTAATTTGGACATTCTGAATTCGCCCTCCGTGTACCCGAACAGGCGTCGGAATGTGGCGACTAGGGGCTTTTCACAATAACTTCATTGCAGTGTTAATGTAAGCCTACTTGTGACAATAAAGATTATTATTAATGTAAATTTTCCTCTTTATCAAATCCATGCTTTTTGAGAGAGTACTTGATGTGGAAACAGGTACGGACTAGAAGGTCCATCTATAAGAAAAGGCAGATAGATTGAAAGAAAAACACTATAAGATACCTCGTACATTCAGTTCGTCTCCTACCTATCCTTCATTTTCTTAGCTGAAATGTCAAAATTCTAAGTAATAGGCCACAAAAGATGTCCTTTTGAGGTAGGTTTTTTTGATGTTTGCTATTTTGTATAATAATAAGGCATAGGTATTGGCATGTATTGTTACTTCATTAGCTGCAAACCTTAATGTGTTTGTGCATGCTTTTTTCCAGCAGGTTTGTGAACTGAGATGCTTATTTTGATATCTTCCATTTCTGTACCACTTTTCAACTCTTTCAATGTAGTGCAATCCTTTCTCTGCAGGTCCAGAGGGTTGCAACCTTTTTATCTATCATCTTCCTCAGGAGTTTGGAGATGCTGAGCTCATGCAAATGTTCCTGCCTTTCGGTAATGTCATCTCCTCAAAAGTGTTTGTGGACCGAGCGACAAACCAAAGTAAATGCTTTGGTGGGTACAGATAAAAAAAAGTTCAATTGCTATTCTGTGAGAAATGATTTTAAAAACTAGATTTTATGTCAACACACACTGAAATAATTATGTCTGAACAATGAGTCATTGCAAATTATGAAAGATTCCACTCTTCTGTCAATTAACCTTTAACCTTTCCCCTCAGCAACCCAGCTAAGGCTTTAACGACCAATTTATTTTGCTGAGGGAAAAGGACTGGATTATATTTAACATTACAATATTCTTGCTTTGCTTTTAGATTACCAGAACTTCTTGTACGTAGATATGTAGAATACTGTATATCCTTGAATGGAACAAGGTCCTTGAATACTTTTGTACAAACAGTTGAGGGTTATAACTGAACAATTAGTCAAAACCCCATGAACAATCGATTATCTTCTGACTGAAAAACTGCTTTGGAACAAGCACAAATCTTCACATGTAGTTGAACTTGAATGCTTTCGAGAACAAAACAGAACATGGGCTTTTCCACATGTGGTTCTGGATAATGATCGCTCTTGTTCTTTTTTGTTCTGTTTATTGTTTTCCAAAAATGACATGAAAGTTTGTAGCTGAGTCATTTCCCTTTGCTATTGATCTGAAAAGGGTGTAGTAACTTTCATTTGGATTCAGCACAAATTTGGCAGGAGGCTATTTTTAAAAAAAGAAAGCTACTTCCCCAAGAGATGGCCTGAATCGATAATGCTTGATGTAGATGTAACGTCATTGACTTTTCTTCTTTTTAATGTGGTTGCTCCGTATTTTTATTAACCTCAAAATCTGGGAAATTAATACTCCCAAAATAAACAGATTGCCAAAATAAACAGTTGAAAGGGATCAAGGCCATGTTACTACCAGAATGTCTTTTGCACACACCAACTCTTCATGCATTAGTCTTATTTTTTTTGTGGTATTTTTGTGCTGCCTCCAACAAACATATTAGTTACACTTGAGATAAATGTCTGTTCTGTAAAATACAGTCAGTTGGTTGTATTCAAGGAAATCAGATATCTATTGATTAAGTTAACCTGTATACAGTGGAACTCAAATTAGAACACGTAAAAGATGCAATAATTTTGATGCAGATTATAAACAAATGACTTAAAATAATGTTTGGAACTTCCAGAAGATCCTGAATGGGATCAAAGGCTGTAAGTGGGTCCCACTGTAAACACCTCGACCAATTTAATGACCTCATTAATGAACACCGAGTACATTTTGTAGCATTGCAAATATTCTGACCTACTATGCTGTGTAAACATATTTAATGCAGAGAGGAATATAAATAAAAGATAACATCAAAATATTTCATAATTTATACTGTTTCATTAAAGTCAAAAGTGCTAAGCGTAGCATGTTGAGTAGTTGAATTCTAAAAGAAAAATCCGTACTCAATGATTTCCTTCACGTTTCAAGTTGTATGTCTGTTAAACTGAGGAACAGAGATTTCAAACTGTCTTTTACTGTAATATGGGATTTCCAACACTTTTTTGTATATTATCATATGGTACACATGTCACTAATAAAAAACAATGCAAAGATCTAAAGTCATTTCCAACAAATGAAATGTTCTATTGGTGTGTGCTGCGAGTCCTGACTGCAAAGAAATGTAACCAAAGATGAAGGATAATATCTGGCTTGTGTGGCATTTTAAAACTTTATTCAATGGTCATTGCCATTATTCTCAAGAGAATTCCTTCAGAAGTTGTTCGTGCCTGTCGCATTTAATGGGATATTGGACTTCCCTTCTCGTAAAAGTAAAGTGGGAATGTACTGTAACCAAAGTGTGATATCGTCAATTTTTTCCTGCTTTTTTTTTAGTTCGCAAAATAAGTACAATAATTCACACACGTCTAGTACTTTACCAATTCATCTGTTACTCTTCATGGGGTCCCCTAAAGGATAAAACTGTATTTTCAACCCTTTAAGGACGAAAATTAGATTGCTGCAATAGATTTAAAAAATTTAAAAATTGATCACATTATGAATGAGCAATGAGATCCTATCCAATTCTCCATTTTATAACATACATGGGCCCAATGTGGTGATATTGCAATTGTTGAAAAGGTATTAGTATTTTTCAAATTAAAAGATTATTTCTATGGTTCTCAAAGGGTTATCATAGGATTCCAAATCAATGTCTGACATTTACAGTGTCTAAGAAACATGGAGTGCAGTTTGAATGCGTAACTTAATTACAAAAGATTAGAATAATGGTTAAAAATTTCACATCAGCTGGATATTATCTGTTTATCTTGTAGGGGTGTGCAGTGTCTTAACCTCAAATCTGACTGACTAACACACAGTGGTTTCCCTGGCACTGTTTCATTTAGGGCGTTCAGTTATGCTTAGAGCGTTTCTTTACATTTTGTTAAAATTCTATGAAAGGCCTATAACATAGATTTGTAAATCATTGGCTTTCAGATTTAAGTCACTGGACCCTAAGGGGATTCAAGAGCGCTTTGAATGTCATCTGATTGTAGACCATCCGCTAGCAAATTCTGTAAGCCTTTGCATTTGCTGCCACACCAGCATATTACTTCTGTTTATGTCTCCAGCAATCATGGCATTGGCAGCCAACAAAGTCCTTCAGATGTTGACGCAGGGGCTCTTCCTGAAAGTATGTCAAAGTTTGCAACTAGTACATCAGATAGTTTGAAAACCACTGCCCACAAATGGAGACTTATTTTATCTGTGTTTAGTTGATCTGAAAAGATGAGTATTTTTAATGAAAACTTTCTTCGTTTATTGGTTAAAAAAATCTTCCAGCCGGAGATTAAAGATGGTTCAAAATCAGTGGGCACGATCTATCGGCCTCACCGGTCCCGACAAAGTCAGTAAATCTCGCGAGAGGTCTCTCACGAGATTTATGAACCTTGTCACGCCTCGCGAGATCTGACGAGATCTTGCAAGGTGTTGCGATCTGGATCCCACCCATTGACAGCAGGACCCAGATTTGCATATTCACGTAAACAGTTAATCCCACTTGAATATGGCTATGTGGATCTACCTAGGGCCTAACGATCTCGTCTCGGAGACGGTGAGCGTGCACCGTTTAGCACTAGTTGTGGACCAAGGGTACCGGCACTTGGGGGGTCGCCCAGGCAATCGGGACCCCTGGCTGTTCGGCCTATGGGCAGGGTGGTACCCTGGTACCCCCAATGCCACCCGGGCACCATGGCACTGCCAGCATGGTACCCTGGCAGTGCCATCTGGGTGCCACACAGGCAGTGCCAGGATGCCCAGGTGGCACTGCGAGGCTGGCAAGAGCACTGCCTAGATGCCAGGATGGTGGAGCCCAGGTGGCATCATGCCCGGGTGTGCCCTGCCCATATGAGTTGGGGGCGTGTGGGGCTCGCTAACCCCCTTGTTGGGGGAAGTCCGGAAGCCACGGTGCGGGGGTCTAGAAATTGGGGCACCATTTCAATCTCTTCCTGCACTGGCAAGCAGAGCACTTTAGTGCAGGAAACGGGACTAAGTGCGGGATTGGCGGGGTGTGCCTCGCTAAGGCCCAGAAATGAAGCAGAGTTCCATTTAACAGTGGCGCTAGCACCACCAGGAAACACCCGGCTAAATGCGCTCGACACGGGACTGTTTCATTTCCTTTAAATCGCACCCAGTATTTCTAAGCAAACGCAGTCACAGTGTTCTGGGTTCGACATTGTTGGTTATCCCAATATTCAACAAAGAACTGGACCTAATACTTCAATTAACGTGAACTCACTATTTCAATTTAGGACCTTTGCCATCAAATATTATAGCCATTAATAAATAGTTCACAGCACTGTCTATTTTGAGGTAATACCACTTATGAGATTTAAAGCCTTAGAATGCATAACTCCATTAGGGATTGCTGCCTGTTCCCAGCTTTACAGATTATTTTATTTTAATAATCTTCCAATCCCTATCCTCTCTTTTCCATGTTACAATAAATAGGGAAAACCTCCGATGGGAGCCCACATTCTAACCCTTTAATCAATCTCACATAAATTGATCTGTGGATGAAAAAAAAGTATTTCTGTGAAACATGTTTATAAATACGTTTCAATGGAGAGAATATTACCAATGGTAATATCAACCTGGTAGAGCAGTAACCTAGTTGATGCTAAAGTAAGAAAGTACTTATAGTACTGTCATTGGGGTATTAGTAAGTGGATCACTCTCATATTCACTGTATTTACTAATGACTTAGATGATGAGATAGAAAGCCACATATCCAAATTTGCTGATGAAACAAAGAGCATTGTAAAGCATTGTAAGCAGTGTGGCTAGAAACATAAAATTAATGAGAGGCACCAATAGATAAAGACAACTTGCAAATAGACTTTGATATAGACGAATGTGAGATCATCTACTTTGAATCTGAAAAGGATTTTTTAAAAAGAGTAATTTCAAAATGATGAAAACTAGAGGCTCAAAAAACTAGGGGGGTATATGTTCATAGATCATTAAAAAGTCATAAATTGGTACAGGAAATCAAAAGAGCTAATGCATTGTTTGCCTTTATATCTAAAGGATGAGAATAGAAGGGGTCAGAAGTCTAGATTCAGCTATTCAAAGCCCTGGTGGACCACAGCTGCTCTTCTGGGCGCACCTTGGACAGAATAGATTGGCCTTGGGGAAGTGTAGTGTGCATCTACAAAATTATATCTGGACCCCAAGGTTTAAAATACAAGAAGAGATTGCACAAACTAAGCTTGTATTCTTTATTTAAAATTAAAACAAATTAAGGATTGATTGATCAAATATTTCAAGTTATTCAGAGGAACAGATGGGGTTGATAGAGAGAAACTGTTTCCATTGGTTAGGGAATCTAGTAGCAGAGGCCATAGTCTAAAAGTTATAGCAAAACTTATAGAAGTAAAATTAGGAAATGCTTTGACACATTGGAACTCTCTTTTGCAAACAGCAATTGTTCCTGATCAAGTGTTAATTTTAGGTTGAAGATTCATAGGTTTTTGTGAACCAAAGGTACTATGGGATAAGGGGCAAAGGCAGTTATATGAAATTAATTTGGATATCGGCCATGATCTCAATGAATGGCAGATTAAGCTCGAAGGGCTAAATGGCATGCTCCTTTTGCTATGTGAGATTGATATAGGTTCAGTTCTCAAAATGATGGAATTGCACACCTATTACTATGAAACAAGTAACCACATAGGATTACTTTCTTGATATATATAATGACAATTCAATATTAATGGTCACAACTTACAAGAATTAAGAACAGAAGCATGCAAAGAGGAACAGCACTGATGGTAGACCATATACAATCTCTCCAAGATTGTGTCCCACTTAGACGCTTGACAGGAAGTCTTATTTAGATAAGCCCCAAAAATATTCTGGGCAATATCCAAATGCGATAGGAAAGATGAAGGAACTGGTTGTTGGATAGTCACTTCACTCTCACCTCTGACCCCCAATCTCAATTGTCTTTGGTCCTTATTATTGACATTTTGATGATCAGTCTATCACCAAATTTTCTTTCTAAGTATAACCTTCTGGTGTTTCTAGATCCTCTTCTCATTTGGACTGCGTTGAGATCAGGACTCATCTCACTTGACCCTACTATAATTAATTTTTTTCCCAGGAACTTAAAAGTATGGAACAATTTTACCTCCGAATTGCTATATCTAAAATTACCTCTCTTTTCCTTTACACTGTGTACCTTCAGTGGTGTCCTATAGGTGGGCCTTGCAGTTCCATTTTCTCAATATCCTCACTTCCCCATACATCAGTTACAGCCCTCAACACTTTGCAGTTCACACAGAGGGAGCAACAAAGAACCACTGTGACCCACTGAAAATTATAAGCATATAGGACAGAAGCCGATGGTTATCTGGAACATCAATCTCGCTTAGTTTGGTGGAAAATGTATAGCCTTAGCATTGAATATTGGCTGCAAGATATATCAGTCATAGTAGAACTGCGTAACCACACCTAATGTAAGTACTGGCAACATTTACATTTACATTTTCCCTGATACCTGTTCCATTGTGCTGCTTTTTCATCAGAACCAGAAAGTCAATATGGGAAATACAGGAAATAGTTTGGTGTGCACAGGGCCATTTTCAGTATTCTGCACAAAGAAATGTCATCCAATTGTTTCTTGAACCAATATATGTGGCCTGTTTAACATGGCCTTCCAGGGTATGTTTTCCATAAGTCAGCCAAACCTCCCATAAATTTCTAATTCTTAATGTGCATCTTTTGGTGTTTGACCCCCTTCATCATAATGAACAACATATTTTGATCTATTTTGTCAGTTTCCCTAATAATCCTGCAGAGTTTGAGTACATCACCTTAAAGTTCCTTTTCCAGAGACAGCATAGCTTATTAATTAAATTCTTACTACCCTGGAATCCTCCTTGTTTTGGGCTGCTGAAAGACAATAATCTGCGGGATTCTCTGTTGGCGGGATCCTCCGTCCCGCTGGCAGTGTACCCATGCCCACGCATTTCCCAACAATGTGGAGAGGCACACAACGGGAAACCCCTCCGTTCCCGCAGCCGGCAAGGGCACACCGTGCTGGAAAATAGGCTGGCGGGATGGAGAATCCCGCGAAATGAGTATCAGACTCTATAGGGATGCTGGGCAATGTTTGACAGAGGGACAATATATTCTCTTGGTTGTTTTAAGAGGAACTTATTGGAGCCTTGCCCATTGGCAGTATGTTGTAAAAATTGTGGAATATGCTTCTAACAATTGTGAAATCATTATGATTTCAAATAAATCCTGTATGGGAGTGATTTTAACTTAACCTAAACTACAGGAAACTGATGGGATCTGATCTGGTGTCCATTTTACACTGAGCCCAGTTTCATTTTCCATTGACGTTGAATCATCATGGTCCAAGGCAAGTGGCCAATTGAATCCCATTAGATTCCCAATGGTCTTTTCAGATTAAAATTACAAGACCACATTCCTCTTTCCTGTCAGTTAAGCATGATAAGATATTGGCACAATAATAACTAGGAACTAAGAACAGATGGTGAGGAGAGGATTTTAGGCAGGAAATCTAGAAATTAGGGTTTCTCACAGTGTTGTGTTATGTACTCTGGGACGAAAGAGGTTGATGCCAATTTGCTGATGTGCTGCCTTCCACTCAAAGGCAGTGGACTTTTTCACCAGGTTTCGTAGGGCCGTGGTGTGTGAGGCTAGGTTTGGGATGAACTTGCCCAGAAAATTGGGAAGGTCTCGATTTCATGATGCTGAAGCGTCTCCTTGCTCTACGCTAGCTGGAAGCATTGACACGTCGCACAGTTGAGGACCATGTTCGAGATATCCTGGCTAATACCGGGCCAGGAGACAGCCTGCCTGGCTCTGCACTTCTCGATGCCCAGGTGTCCCTCATGGATTTGGCGGAGCACCAAGCTCTGGAGACTGAGTGGAATGACAATCCGGTCCAGCTTGAGGAGGATACCATCAATCACCATCACGTTGTCCTTTACATTGTAAAATTGAGGGCACTGCCCTTTCAGCCAGCCATGGGCAAGGTGGTGCATGACACCCTGCAAGAGGAGGTCTTTGGCTGTCTCCTCGTGGATACGAACCACCTTCTCATCAGATGCCAGGAGGGTGCTAGCACACAGCTGCACCTGTGATTCAATCTGCCGGATGATTTCCAGCGGTTCACTAGGCAATGTGATGGAGCGGGACAATGCATCAGCGATGATGAACTCCTTGCCAGGCGTGTACACTAAGTCAAAGTCATACCTTCTGAGTTTGAGGAGGATGCGCTGCAACCGAGGCGCTATGTCATTCAGGTCCTTGTGGATAATGTGGACCAGAGGCCTATGATCCGTCTCGACAGTGAATGTCGGCAGGCCGTAGACATAGTCGTGAAACTTGAGAATGCCAGTGAGAAGACCCAGGCATTCCTTCTCTATTTGCACATACCTTGTTTCGGTGGGCGTCATGGCCCTCGATGCGTAGGCTACCAGTGCCCAGGATGAAGTGTCATCGCGTTGAAGCAGCACCTCACCGATGCCACCCTGGCTCACATCTGTCGAGATCTTCGTCTCCCTGTCTGGGTCAAAAAATGCCAAGACGGGTGCAGTGGTGAGCTTGGCTTTCAGCTCCAACCACTCTGCCTGATGTGCTGCCTTCCATTCAAAGGCAGTGGACTTTTTCACCAGGCTTCGTAGGGCCGTGTTGTGTGAGGCCAGGTTTGTGATGAACTTGCCCAGAAAATTGATCATGCCCAGGAAGTGCAACACCGCCTTCTTGTCTTCAGGGACCTTCATGGCTTCGATGGCCTTGACCTTGTCTGCGTCCGGGCATACGCCCTGCTGAGAGATCTGGTCACCTAGGAACTTGAGTGTCGACATGCCAAAGCAACATTTGGACCTGTTCAGCTTCAGGCCATTGGCATGGACACGGTGGAATACCTCCTGGAGATGGGAAACATGCTCTTCAGGGGTCGTGGACCATATGATGATGTCGTCCACGTACACATGAACCCCTTCAATGCCCTTCATCATCTGCTCCATGATGCGATGGAAGATCTCCGATGCCGAGACAATGCCAAACGGCATGCGATTATCGCAGTATCTGCCAAACGGTGTGTTGAAGGTGCAGAGCCTTCTGCTGGACTCATCCAGCTGGATTTGCCAAAATCCATGTGACGCATCTAACTTGGTGAAAAAACGTATGTGTGCCATCTCACTGGTGAGTTCCTCCCGCTTCAGGATGGAGTAATGTTCACGCATTATATTCTTATTGAGATCCTTGGGATTAATGCAGATGCGCAGGTCTCCTGAAGGCTTTCTAACACATACCATCGAGCTGACCCAGTCAGTCGGTTCAGTTACCTTGGAAATGATGCCCTGTTGCTGAAGATCCTTGAGCTGTGCCTTCAGGCGCTCCCTCAGCGAAGCCGGGACCCGGCGTGGTGGGTGGACCACTGGTTTGGCATCAGGTCATAGCAGAATCTTGTATCGATATGGCAGCATGCCCATCCCGTCGAACACATCCGGATACTGAGCGAAGATGTCGTCAATGCCGGCCTGAAGATTCACATTGGAGGATGTTGTTGTGTAAACCCGCTGCACGCGGTTCAGCTGCTTGCAGGCATGTGCGCCAAGTAGGGATGCCCTGTCTGGCTTGACAATTTCAAAACGTAACCGTGCATGGGTGCTCCGATTGGAGACGAGTAGATGGCAGGATCCCAGTGCCGTGATGGAATTTCCGTTGTAGCCCAGGAACATGCAGGCTGCTGGAAGTACCTTGGGGGGGCTTCTTGATGCGTTTGAAATCTGCCTGTGAGAGGAGGTTGGCAGAAGCACCTGTGTCCAGCTTAAGCTGGATGGAGCAGTGGTTGACCTGCATCATCGCACGCCATTCGTCCGCAGAATCCACAGCAAGGATGGATTGAATTTGTGATGAGTTGGATGTGGCATATTCACATTTGGTAATGATGCCCACACAGTAGGCAGAGTCCAGGCATTCTTCCTCTGGATCTGTTTAGCTGCCAGGATCAGAATCCTGTAATCGTTGTTGCACACTCTGAACGCGCCGTCGTCGGAATTGGGAGTGCTGGCCCCTGACTGGTGGTGCAGACCTGCACAAGGCTGCATAGTGTCCAGGCTTCCCACAGTTTAAACATCGCCCGCCTCTTGCAGGGCACTGTTTCTTTAAGTGGGCGTTGCCGCAGTTCGAGCACGTCATGACGTCGGCGTCCTGGCACGCCGCGCGGCGTCACACATGCGCAGTGAGGGTGTCGGCCGCTTCATTTTTAAAAAAAATTTAAATATTTTTTTATTAGTCTTAATATATGATTCTACATAAGTTATTTCATATGGCTCTGATTAAGGATTGCTCTCGTTCATGTCCATCCAGCCCCATTTCACATCCAGTTCCTGACTACAATTCAAGCTTGCTCAATTCTCTCACTGTGACTTCATTCGCTCTTTTCATTCCTACTCTGCTTTCGACCATCATCCGAGGGGCTCCAACTTCAGGCACGTACTCCAGGCTGTGCCCCATTGACTCCCAGGTTCAGGGTTGCTCACCTGGCTTACACTCTAGATCCGCTGCGTTATTATCCCTTTTGGATGCATTTTGGGATCCATCCCAGCTCCAATTCTCAAGTGAGCTTCAGTTCCTGCTGGCAGCATTTCAGCTGACTCAAACTCAACTGCCAACTCCTTGATGCTGTTTTGTATTGTGCTTTAGAAGAGAAAACGTCGGCCGCTTCATTATACCGTTCTCATCGCACATGCGTGGGGTCCCGGGAAAGGAGCACGAAATGGCCATTTTCATCAATGCTGAGGCGCTTCATCTGGGAGATGGCCTGCACACTCTGCCTCGTGGGAGGCAAGTTTCTCATTTTCAGCCGATCTGTACTAGGCATAGCGATTTTTGGCGTGCTCATGCACTGTGCATGTTTCAATCGCGACTGGCAGGGTCATATGCTTGATTTTCAGTAGCTGCTCTCGCAGAGGATCAGAGCGAATTCCAAAAACGATTTGGTCTCTGATCATGGAGTCAGCAATATCACCAAAGTTGCAGGACAGCTCTAGCAGGTGGAGGTTAGTTAAGAAGGAGTTGAAAGATTCATCTTTACCTTGTAGACGCTGTGTGACTATGTAGCGCTCGAAGATTTCATTGTTGTCCACTTCACAGTGACTGTCAAACTTGTCCAGGATGGTCTGAAACTTTGTCTTGTCCTGGCCTTCGGTGAAGTGGAAAGAGTTGAAGAGTTCGATGGCTTGACCACCCGCTGTTGAGAGGAGAAGCATGATCTTCCTTGCATCAGACGCACCCACAAGGTCTGAAGCTTCGATGTACAGCAGAAACTTTTGCTTGAATGTCCGCCAGTTGGAACTGAGATTGCCGGAGGTCCTGAGCTGGTGAGGAGCCTGAATCTTCTCCATGGTGCCGGGATACATTCACTGGTCGTCACGGAACAGACTGAGGTAAACCACCTAGATTAAGCAGTCCCCTGGTAGCATGTCGTGGTATGTACTCTGGGATAACACAGGCTGCAACTGGATGCAGCTTTAACCAAAAGATACTCCAGACCTTGAAGTTGGTTCAATCTGATTTATTGAACCAATAGCACAGCTAGCACAGTTCTCTATGAGTTCGACTCTCTGCTAACCTAAGTGTGGTTACTCTGTCTGACTGAACCAGACTAGCTCTTAGCCACGTGCTGGAGGTGTGATACTGTACATACACCCTGACTCACTCTGTAGATGTTCACCAGTGGAAAGAGGCGGAGTGTGAGTGCCTCGTGCCTTTTATAGTGAGATACCACCCCTGAGTGTCCTGCCTGCTCATTGGTCATGTCCTGTTCTCTGTGTTCATTAGCTGCCTGTCTGTATATCATTATCTGCATGTCTGCATATCATGACACACAGGTCCTGCTGCACTGAAAGCAGGACCTATTTTAAATTGTTTTCAACAGGTCTCTGGCCTGATAGTTGGGCTAACTGTCTGTTCGGCTCGAAAGCAGGCCAGCAGCAGATGTCAGCTTAGTCTAACATTATGGTTGGTTGGCCGGGGGGGAGGGGGGGGGGGGAGATGGAATCTGAAATTGTGGAAGGGTAAAGATAAGGGCTCCTATCACTGGGTGTTTGAAGGGTAGGATTATTACATCAGAGGGAAGGACTCCTGCTCCTCTTTGCCCATAGACAGTGCAATGAAAACATTACCTTGTAAATCTGATCATTCTTGCTTCTTTCCATCTGCTGGTAGTTCCATGATCCAGAAATCCCAGCCTTCAGGTGTTAAAATGATACCTTGGGTTAAAATGAAGGCATGCAGCCAACTTAAAAGTTTAGTGACCAGCCTACCTACTGAGAACAGATTGCTTGCCTGCCCTTAAAAAATCCAACCTCTTGACTTAATTTGATTTGATTTATTGTTGTCACATGTATTAGTATACAGTGAAAAGTATTGTTTCTTGAATGCTGTACAAACAATGCATACCGTACATAGGGAAGGAAGGAGAGACTGGGTCTCTCCTCTTGGGTTGGGGGTCAGGTCAAATACAGGTTGGGGTCATATTTCCTAATTTTAGTTTTACTTTTAATGTCCCATTCATCCTGGGAAGTTAAGATTATTCTCTCTGGCTTTTTAAAAAGGAATCAAAGACCATTCTCTATCCATGCTTTATAGTGTTTAGTACAATGCCAAGTCCATTGCACTAATACGTCAAGTCCTGCATTAATGCTACAATATATCATGGTCAATTTCTGATTTTTGTAAAAAGTCATTAAAAACTCATAAAAATAGAAATGTTGTAGTCCTATATTGCAAGAAATTTCATTTGTCTTTTGTTGCACATGCAATTTTCTTGTCAGTCTTTATTTAATATTACATCTTCTGATAATCCATTTGCAGTAGCTGTGTATGTCAAGCATCAGAATGTCAGCTAGATTCATGCAATAGATCAACTTCTACTCTGATATACTATAACTATTAAGATAATATAGGGTTAGTGGTAAATATTATTTGGATTAATAAGCATTTGCACATTACCTTTAAATTGTATTTTTTACCAAGTGATTCATAAAGATTCCAGCATGCAAGAATGCCATTTGGTCCATTCTGCCTGTGTTGGTGCTTCCTCCTCCAAAAGAGCTATTAGGTTTAATCCTAACTCCCTGCTCTTTGTTGATGCTATTCAACATTTTTCTTTAAGCATGCATTCCTTCTTAACTCAGCTTCAATTGCCACTTGCAGTGATGCATTTCAAATTCCAATAACCCCTTGTAATAGAAAAATTCTTCCAACCTCCTGCTTTATACTACCCCTTAATCATTTTTATTTTAAGCAATGCGAGAAAGGTTTGTGTTACAAATAAGCATCACACTTCCTCTTCGCAGTACAAATTTCAGTAATGGAGAGCTGAATACATACTGTACCAGCAGCTCTCCCAGAGATCTGTAAGCATGGTATTTCATCAGCTTGAAATATTTAACTCACTATAATAATCCATTTCCTATCACAATAGAGTTTGTTTTAATAATAGTTAATAGAATAGTCAAGAATAGTCATAAAAAGCTCGCTGTCTCTATCATTTCAACCAAAATATTTACCCGCCAGGTTAAGGCATCCTTTAAAATAACAGAAATAATTTTTAATGAGCATGTTAAGTGTTTATGGTATATCATCACTAGCTTTAATTTACATCCTAAGGTCTCTTAATATTGAAACACAAGATTGAAAGGATTGGTTATTAGAATTTGAAATAGGGAAAAATCACTGCTAGCAAGATAGGGGAGAATAAATTATTTTGATTAATATTATACATGTTATTTTAATAAAACAGCATTGTGGTTATATTTGTATTTCAATCAACAAGATTGATTTAACCTGAAATGTACTGCCCTCATTTTCGCCTCTGTTAGAGTTCTACTGATTTAAAAGTTGTTCATGAATATCCTTACTGATCAGAGCTCATTATGTCAATTTGAAATGGCAACCTTCCACTCCAGTCATACCTTTGTTCCGATCCATTCCTAATCTAGGGAGAACTGTTGCAGCTTATGTAACAGGTGTCAGCAAAGCTGCAAGATGGGGGAAAATATCACTGGCCAAAACTATTGCAAAGTCATTCAGTTTCAGCAAAGTAAATCTTAAGAAGAAATATAGCCAACTTAATTAGAAACGCCAAAGACAGGACTATGGAGGACTGTCCAAAATCCAAATAATTACTTGTCGGGCAGTTCAGCACATCTAACATTACCCCAGGACATGGTTTTACTGTGTATCAAAAATAAGATTTGTGGCCAAGTGGCTTCGATTGATCTTTGATTTCTCACCATTAGAGAAGTCCATTGTGTGCATTCTGAACAGTCCATAGGATTTATCTGCATTTTCACCAGAAATAGGAATTGTGCTATCAAGACTGGTTAATTATTGCTTGACTCTTTAAATGGTGCCATGAACATCTTTATGCGGACTGCACGGTGGCACAGTGGTTAGCACTGCTGCCTACGGCACTGAGCACCCAGGTTCAAATCCCGGCCCTGGGTCACTGTCCGTGTGGAGTTTGCACATTCTCCTAGTGTCTCCTTGTGGACAACCCAAAGATGTGCAGGCTAGGTGGATTGGCCACGCTAAATTGCCCCTTAATTTAAAAAAATAATTGGGTACTCTACATTAAAACAATAATTAACATCTTTATGCGAGAAGCATTTCATTGTAAAAATACGCAATGAAGAGAAACAAAGCCTTTAGAAGCAATTGTGCACAAAGGTTTGACAACAGGTTACAAATGGTGCATTCAATCCCAATTGGAGTTTTCAGCGTTTTAGCCGTTCTAACTGTGTTGCCATTCTTGCTTTGGTGTTTATCGTTTAACTCTTGCTTAACTAAATAACAAGAATTGAGAATAGGTCCATAATGTCTGGCTCCAACACAATTTCCATGCGTGAATCAGTCTGCAAACGTTATGGCGAAGTGATCCTATAAAGCTCAGCCTGTTTCAAATACAAGGTGAACAATTCCAGATTGGTCCTATCATTGTTCCATGTTACAATTGATGTGCTTCTGGAGCCTACTTTGAGTAGAATACTGATCGATTTCCACATGAATAACTGGCATTCCTCTAAAAATAAATGGGAAGTTAAACAATGTACTATTTGCTGGTATTCCAAGAACAGCTAATGCGTTAATTGATCGTCTACAGTTTGCAAAAGTAGTTATTTAAAAAATACTGGGACTGAAAAATTCATTGGCATCATGCCTGTCTTGCACCTAGATGACCCATGTTGTGAGTGGCGTGTACACACACACATTACACAGCAGGAGTATGATGGCCGCCATATTGTTAAAGGTTTGAGCGTGGGAATCCAGGGTCCAATGTGCAACAATAATGGACCAGGGTGTCCTGATGCTTGCACCACTGGAATGCTGCATCCACAACTTTGAATTAATTTTACATAATAAATGTTCCAGGAAATTTTGGCAGGAGTGAGCTAAGCCATGACATAATTTCCCAAGACTTTTTGCTGCACTCTGCTCATACATTGATTTGTATCGGTGTGCACCATCGTATCACCTACACCACCACCAACCCCCACCCTACGCCCAGACAAATCAATGGCAATTGCAAATTTCCTTGATTTGCGCCCTCTCCTGTTACAGGTGCTTAGCGTTTAATTTTAACCTCCTTACCTGCTCACACAAGGAGACCTAACAGCACACCAGAAGCTGAGAATTTCAGCAGCTCGCTTGTCAATTGCTATTTGGTGCAGCCTTCATTTACGTTTGATTTTTGGTCTTCCCCCACCGACTGGAATGAGTTGGCATGGTGACAACCTGTGTCAACCTATTTCAGCTCATCAACGTAAGGGGACTATGCAAGGATAAGCGTGAGGTATGCTAAAGGTTTGCAGATAAAGGTGGAGGCACAATGAAGCAAGGCACCACCATGTTTCAGCAATGAGTCTTTGGACACAATGCTGTAGGCTATACGGGCTCATAGGAGGGTTCCGTTCCCTGCAGCCAGGAGGAAGAAGACTGCCTCCAAGAACAAGCAGATGGGTTGGAAATGGCTGAAGAAGTCGGCAGCAGGAACATGGTGCCACACTCCTGGATACAGTGCCAGAGTGGTTCAATGTCCTAATCAGAGCAGGAAAGCTGATGACATGGCATATTCAACTATATTCTGATGTGCATCTAACCCCAACTCCCCTCGTTCTGCCTTCCCATGGCTTCTCCTGCATATCACTGCTCAGAGCATACACCTTGCAGACGCACCCATTCCTCTCTGCTGGGCACCTCGTCACATCCCCACCTGGCCAGCCACCACTGACACTCACCCTCATCTTATTCTCATGTGAAACCCGCCCAAAACCCACAGCAACCCTCCTCCAATGTCGTCCTTCCATTCTGTCAAAACATTCAATTTCTTACTCTCATTGCTCTCTGCTTCCTCTCCTTGCAAGTGAAGTGAGCAAGAACACCAGGTAGAGGAGGAAAACCAGAGGTGGTCCTCCTGTCATCACCACCTTGATGGATACGGAGGGGAAAGTACTGGAGGAAGCTGTGTCTCAGCATGACTGGATGTGGGTCTCCCACCTACCAGGTGAGTATTAAATACCACACAACCACTTGACATGCAACACTCGCTCATGTTGACTTGTCAGCAAGCTATGAAATATGATAATGTGCACAATGATAACTTAGAATCGTCTCACCTTGTCAGTTCTAATTCGTGTCTTTCATCTCCTACAGGTCCTTCAAGCATCCCTTGGGAGGTGGTTTTGGAGGAGGATGAAGACTTCTCAGAGGAGGTCACCCTCTATGAAGGTGTGCCATCACAGGATTCATGCACACTGTCTATAATGGCTCAGCGACGCACTCTACAAGTGAGCAGGAGTAGATCATGAAGAAAGGTACAGCAGTGGAGAGTCCATGTTGGAGGTACAGAAACCTCCAAGACTCTTCTCAACTGGATACAGATGCGGACCCTTGGGCCATCGATGAAGATGATATTCTGGAGCAGTAGCAGAAATGTGTGGGATCCTGACAGCAGAAATATAGGGAGACAATATAGGCTCAATGGTACAACTTTGACGGGAGTACAGAAGCAGAGCGGCATTAGAGTTCAAGTGCATAATTCTCTGAAGGTGGCCCCGCAAGTTAATACAGTTGTTAAGAAGGCTTATAGGAGCTCAGAAAAAGGGAGACAGCTAGGGAAATAGGGAAAGTTGTTGACGGGGATGGGAACCTAGTTGGGGACTCGGCGGGGGTGAGCAAGACCTTTCGGGAATTTTATAGCAGGCTGTACAGGTCGGAACCCCCTGCGGAGCCAGAGGGGATGAGGCACTTTTTGGATGGGCTGACTTTCCCGAAGGTGGATGGGGAGCTGGCAGAAGGGCTGGGGGCCCCGATCAGGCTGGAGGAGATAATGGAGGGTTTGAAGGCCATGCAGTCGGTAAGGCCCCGGGAACGGACGGGTACCCAGTCGTGTTCTATAAAACGTTCTCCGTGATATTGGGGCCGGTGCTGATGAAGGTCTTTAACGAGGCCAAGAAAAGAGGGGTTCTGCCCCAGACTATGTCACAGGCCATGATCTCGCTCATTCTGAAAAGGGACAAGGACCCGGAGCTGTGTGGTTCTTATAGGCCGATATCCTTGTTGAACGTGGATGCCAAATTTCTGGCCAAAATCTGGCCTCTAGGATTGAGGACGTGAACCGGACGTTATAGGGGAGGACCAGACAGGGTCCGTTAAGGGTAGGCAGCTGGTGGCCAAGGTAGGAAGGTTGCTAAATGTGATCATGATGCCCCCGGAAGGTAGGTAAGCTGAAGTGGTGGTTGTGATGGACGTGGAAAAAGCTTGCGACCTGGTCGAATGGGATTACTTATGGGAGGTGCTGGAGTGGTTCGGGTTTGAAAGGGGTTTTGTTGACTGGGTTAGGTTGCTGTACTGGGCTCCGGTGGCTAGTGTACGGACAAGCAGGACGACTTCGGACTATTTCAGGCTACACCGGGGGACGAGACAGGTATGTCCCCTCTCCCCACTGCTGTTTGCGCTGGCGATAGAGCAGCTGGCAAATACTCTGAGGGCCTCAAGGGGCTGGAAAGGGTTGGTCCGGGGGGGTGGAGCACAGAGTCTCACTGTATGCGAATGACTTATTGTTGAATGTCTCAGACCCAATGGAGGGGATGGGGGAAATTATGGGAATCTTATGGGAATTCGGCCGATTTTCGGGGTATCAGCTTAATATGGGGAAGAGCGAGTTGTTTGTGGTTCAGGCGAGAGGTCAGGAGAGGAGACTGGGAGAACTGCCGTTTAGAGTGGTAGGGGACAGTTTCAGGTACTTGGGTATTCAGGTGGTGAGGGATTGGGACAGGCGACACAAATTGAACTTGGCCCAGCTGGTGGACCAGATGGAGGATTTCCGGAGATGGGATGCGCTCCCGTTGTCTCTGGCGGGTAGGGTGCAGTCAGTAAAAATGACGGTCCTCCCGAGGTGCCTATTCGTCTTCCAGTGCCTCCCCATCTTCATCCCGCGGTCCTTTTTTAAGCAGATCAATAAGATTATCGTGGGCTTTTTGTGGGGGGGCAAGTCCCCGCGGGTGAAGAGGGCAATGCTCGAGCGGCGTCGGAGGGATGGAGGGCTGGCGCTGCCGAATTTCAGCAATTACTACAGGGCGGCTAATATAGCCATGGTGAGGAGGTGGCTGGTGGGGGGTGAGCCGGCGTGGGTGCGCATGGAGGCGGCTTCTTTTAAGGGCACATGTTTGGGGGCATTGGTGACGGCGCCCCTGCTGTTCCCACCGGCGCAGTACTCCACCAGTCCAGTGGTGGTGGCGGCCCTGAGAGTCTGGGGGCAGTGGCGGAGATATGTAGGAGCAGAGGGGGCATCGGTGTGGTCCCCAATCTGCGATAACCATCGGTTTGCCCCAGGTAGGATGGACGGGGGGTTCCGAATTTGGCGGAGAGCTGGGATTGAGAGGATGGGGGACTTGTTCTTGGAAGGTAGCTTCCCGAGTATGAGGGCGCTGGAGGAGAAGTTTGCATTGGCTGGGGGAAATTAATTCTGATATTTACAGGTACGGAACATTCTGCGGAAGCAGGTACCAACCTTCCCACTCCTGCCGCTAAGGGGGCTTCAGGATAGGGTGGTCTCTAGAGGATGGGAGGAGAGGGGAGCGTCTCGGACATATATAAAGAACTTATGGGTTCGGAGGAGATGCAAATCGAGAAGCTGAAGCGAAAGTGGGAGGAGTTGGGGGGGGAGTTAAGGACGGCCTCTGGGCGGACGTGTTAGGAAGGGTCAATGCTACCGCAACATGTGCCAGACTCAGCCTGATCCAATTTAAGGTTGTTCACCGGGCTCACATGACAGTGGCCCGGATGAATAGATTCTTTGGGGTGGAGGATAGGTGTGCGGAAGTGTGCGGGCAGCGAACCATGTCCACATGTTCTGGGTATGCCCTAAACTGAGGGGATTTTGGCAGGGGTTTGCCGACACCATGTCCACAGTATTAAATATGAGGGTGGCAATGAGTCCGGAGGTGGCGATTTTTGGGGTATCGCAGGACCCGGGAATCCAGAAGGAGAGAGAGGCAGATGTTCTGGCCTTTGCTTCCCTGGTAGCCCGGGGGCGTATATTGCTGGCATGGAGGGACTCAAGGCCCCCAAAATCGGAGACCTGGCTTTCAGACATGGCAGGCTTCCTCTGCCTGGAGAAAATTAAGTTCGCCATGAGAGGGTCTCTGCTGGGGTTCGCCCGGAGGTGGCAGCCATTCGTCGACTTCTTCGCAGAGAACTAATCGTCAGCAGAAAAGTGTGTGGGGGGGGGGGGGGGGGGGGTTAGGTTAGCGTAGGTTACGGGGGTAAGTAATGGCAAGACCAGTGGGAGGGGGGGGATGGAATTTGTGGAATTTGCACTATGTTTATATTTTCTTTGTTATGTATATTGTTGATTTTGTTGCTGTTGAAATGCCAACGAAATACTTCAATAAAACATTTATTAAAAAAATAAGAAGGCTTATAAGATCCTTGGGTTTATAAATACACCGGCATCTCCACATCATTTATAAATAGGGGCATAGAGTATAAAAGCAAGATAGTGATGCTACACCTCCACAAATCACTGAGCACCTTATTTAAGGAAGGATATTAAAGCCCTGGAGAGAAAGCAGAGGAGATTTAATAGAATTATACCAGGAGTGAGGAATTTTAGATACAAGAAAAGATTGGAGAAATTGGGCTTGTTCTCCTTGGAACAGAAATTGAGAGGTGATCTTATTGAGGTGTTCAAAATTTTGACAGGGTAAAGAAGGATATTTTGTTTCCACTAGTTGGTAAGTCAGTGTCTATGGGTCACAATTTCAAGATAGTCAGCAAGAGAGCTAGAAGTGAGATAAGGAGAAACTTCTTTACTCAGAGAGTTGTTGGGATTTGGAATGCGCTACGTGGGAGGCGGATTCCACAGGAGGTTTCAAAAGAGAACTGGATGTATATTTGAAAGTGATGAATATAGAGGCTACGGAATTAGGGCTGGGGAATGGGCCTACCTCTTTCGGGAGCCGGTGCAGTCACGATGGGTCGAATGGCCTCCTTCTGTGCTGTAAAACTCTATGATTCTGCCACAATGCCTGAGTTTTCCCCCCGCATAGACACAAATGGATAGTCTTGGGTGGGTCTCGCCGGGAACCTCACTGCCTCCAAAACCCAGAGGACTTCTTCACCCAACAGTATCTGAGCAGTGTCGGGACATGAGCAGCCGTCGTCTAGCTCTGCTGAAATGCCACAAGGATAACTCTATTTCGGAGTAGTAAAAAAAAGGAAGATAAAGGATTTACTGCAGCAGAAGGGTATTCACTTGTAGTATGGCACTGTGATAAACTATTACATTTCTGTTCATGTTCATTCATCATAAAAATTATTTGTTGCTCCATTGCCTGCGACCTTCCAAATGGCCTTCTGACCTGTGAAGAATGGTAGCACATGAATTCAAAACTAGAATGGGTGTCTGTGAAATGGATGGATTGTGGATTGTGGGACTCCTGGGGATGCTCACTAATGTTCCCTCAACCTTCTATTCACCACCCTCTGATGGCGTCTTGCAGCGTGCAGATCTACTAAGATTGTTGCATGGCACAGAATACTTGAGAATGTTTCCAGGTGTTCCCAATGTGTCACATTCTGGAATGCATCACGGCAGCACACCCATACAACTTAGAGGAAACATATTTAATGTGCCAGGTGGCTGCACTGCCTCAGTTTAACTCTGGCCTCCCCACACCATTGGTCAGCAGTGAGATCTCCTGGTCTCACCACTGTCAAATGGATTTCCCATTGAATCTACTCCATGCCGTCAGGAAACCAGCAGAAGGGATGTGCGGTCGGCAGGACCAGAAGATCCCGCTGGTGTAAACAGCCAGGAGGTTTCGCCCGTGGGCAACTGCACACCCAGCTGCTCCACCTCAGATACAAAGATGCACCTTCCTTTTCCTGGAGCTCCAGGTGTGCAGTGCAAGGAGCTGTGAACCACAAGCATTCTGGAAACCCTGGGTACAATTTAATGGCAAAACAACCGAGTCCTGTGTCGACTCGTTTAGTAGGGTGTTTCCCAACGTTTGCAGCGCTGAGAATTACGCTACTATTAAACGGGGTTTTTTTCTGGGCCTCAGCGAGGAAGGCCTTGTCCACGCTTGTAGAGACCAGTGCTAAATGGCGCCGGCTCGGGGTCTCCGAGGCAAGGGGATTCGATCCCAGGTCCTGGGTAGATCTGGTGTGGGCTAACTACTCGCTTCAATGTGCAAATATGAGGCCTGCCCAGATTGTGATGCCGCGCAAGATCCCGTTAGATCTCATGAGCTGTAATGAGCTGGGTAAATCCCACGAGACGCCTCTCATGAGATTTACCAGCTACATTCCCTCCCAGGTTGGACGCAGCACGGCCGTCAGATCGCGCCACCTGACCAGTGCCCCCAGATCTGTTCCCAAATTGCATCTTCAACATCCTGAATGCTTGCCCAATTACAATGCTGCTGCACATATGGCTTCTCTTATACCTTTCCTGGTCATCAGTACTTGGACTGCTCATAGGTATCCATGAGCCAGGTTTTCAGAAGGAACCATCCACTGACTCTACTTCAAGATGTGAGTGTCTCTGGGAAACATCACTGGTGCAGAATGAACATATCATGGTAGCTTTGTGGGAATCTTGCCCAGATATCCATGATGATCTTCCGGTGGTTGCAGTGAGCTGTACATTGATGGAGTAGTACCCCTTTTGGTTGATTAAGTCTCCCAAATGATCTGGGACTTCCCTCTGGGAATACCCTCATTGCTACATGTGAGAAGTCAATGATTTCCTGCACCAATGGAATCCTGTCGGAGCAGCAATTGCCCGTTCCTTCTGTCTGGGCACGTCAGTTGTGAAACATGTACAAATGCCAGGCCTGGTAAACATGACATCCGTAACCTTTGAGATGCACTCGCGGACAGCAGATTGTGAGATTCAACAAATATCAGCTGCAAATGCTGGAAGGCACAAGAGGGCATGAAGTTAAAATCTACGGTGATCTTGACTGCTTTTGGCAATATATGCCCAACTGGCCCATTTGGCAGGAAATCTTCTTCCAGGAGTCTGAAAATGTCAGTGACTATCTTTCAGGAAACTCTGAGCTTTCTGAGGTGCTGGTGCTCAGCCATGTCCGGGAAGCTTATCTTCTGACTGTTTACCTGTGTTGGGGGTATCACCTCCTGTGAGCTGGAGTTCTGTGTTCAGGCTCTCGCTCCTGTGGATCATCAGGTTGTTGATGAGAATGCAGCTGCTGCTGTCCTTGTTCCTCATCTGAGGTCCAAGATGGAGCAGCAGGAGTGGATCCCGTGTGGATCTAAAGGTTGACAGTTGGGAAGTGCAGATCAATTAACGCAGACTCTAAGGTTGTAGGAATGACCTCCAAAGCAATGAAAGCATATTCTCACAAGTTTTGTCAGCCAAGAACTTTCTCCAAGACCGGGAAAGAGGTGTCAGATCTCAATAATTACCTGTCACTTTATCAGGCAACTCAAATCCCATTCCCTTCACTTCTTGTTTTACCTGATGAGTTCCTAGATGCCCAGGCAACCTATGCACTCTCAGGTATAGGCAGAATTCAGGGTTGCAAGAGGTGATAATTAGCACTTTACCTGTTTAAACTGCCGAAACGCCTATCCTACAGGGCTTCCCACATGCTACAGATCACACTCAGATTAAAGGTGAAAGTCGGCACTTTTCAGCATTTTGCATACTGCTCACTCAAAAGCCTATGCACATTGACAGGTTAAATGTCCCCTCTTACACAGCAAAATAATGGCACAGGTGGATGCATTTAAATTGATGATTTCAACATTCGTAATTAGCCGGAGGCCTCATTGAGTAATTCCTTTGAGATGCAGGCATCTGTCAAGCCGCCTCATTGATATCCTTTGGCAGGGATGCCAGCACTAGCATTCAGGTAGGTCATGGGACACCACCACGAGGGTGGGGGCACGAGGGCAGAATTTCAATGGCCCTCAGCCACGCTGGAGCCAGAATGAGCATTTCTGTTCCTTCTGAATCCACATTGAGGTAATTTTTTTAATAAATATTAATTGACGCATTGGCAGATTCCACAAGTGCCTGTGGGAGTTCACCTAATGCATGTTCTGCTCAGATTCTAACCAACTTCAGAGGCGCATTCTTAAATAGATATTAGACTCCACATGCCCAGGACCCAACACCTTGATATGGCTGCCACCAGGGATGCTATGGGCTGGTTTAGCTCCCTTGGTTCAGCAGCTGGTTCATGATGCAGAGCAAGGCCAGCAGCACGGATTCAATTCCCATACCGGATGAGGTTATTCATGAATCTAATCCCGCCTTCTCAACTTCTCCCATCACCTGAGGTGTGGTGATCATCAAGTTAAACCACCACCAGCCAGCTCTCCCCCTCAAAGGGGAAAGCAGCCTATGTTCATCTGGGGCTATGGTGACTTTACTCTTACCAGGGAAGCTTGAATATCACCTGAACCAACATGGTAACTTAGAATATTCCAGGAAACCAAGTATAGTTGTTGAGTGTGTCCATTCTCAAACATTTTTCTCTAAGTGATTAAGTTCAGCATTATGAAACAATTTGAAATTTGGATTATATGACTTGGTTCATGCTTATATGTTGATCTGCTCAGGAAATGTAGTTGGGGGCTGGTTTAACTCAGTTGGCTGGACAACTGGTTCATGATGGAAAGCGAGGCCAACAGTGTGGGTTCTATTCCCATAGTGGCTGAGGCTATTCATGAAGGTCCCACCTTCTCAATCTTGCCCCTCACCTGAGGTGCGATGATCCTCAGGGTAAATCACCATCAGCCAGCTCTCCCCCTCAAAGGGGAAAGTAGCCTCTGGTCACCTATGACTACAGCAACTTTACTCTTAATAAGATGTAGGTGAAGAACGTTATTGCAACGCCACCTCTGAAGTCCTTGATTTCTCACGTTGCTCACTGCAGTGCATTCAAATTAATTTTACAGACAAATAAAATTGGAGTAAATTCACAACAGGAAGGTTGGACATGATGGCAGAAGTGACATCATCATATTTTTGTCATTCTTTTTGAGTGTCTTTGTGATATTCCTACATATTGTGGCCAGAGGAAATCATTACCCATTGTGAACATAATGTTTGAAAGTATGTTGCAAATCCTGTCTGATTCTAAACCAATGAGAATCTCCATATTTTCTGTACAAGCGTCACATTAGTATATCGTACTTTTAATACATCTACTAGTGAAGTATCAAAGTTAGTTGAGGTTGATTTCACAATACTTTGCCTGTCTGAAGATTTTAATTCTATTCTGTTCTTATTTTAGTATGAATTCTAGTCAGCTAGCCAATTAAACGGTGTGCAAATTCACATGCACAAAACAGAACTTTAAATACAAAATATGAGACAGTCAGCCTCCAGAGATTGAATTGCACATAAGGCCATTTTGTTCACTATTAATCGCCTCTGACTGGAACAATGATCCTATGTGTTTTTTAACGAGCTGTGAGGTTAAGGTCTTCATTTAAAAATATTGTTCTATTAGAATTACAGGCAAACAGAAGATTGGTTGGCTTATGATAACTAGGCATGTGAGATTACTTTGGCAATCTTAAATGTTTGGTGTTTTCCACAGACACTTTTTCTGTAGCCCTGGATTAAAATGACTTTTATTTAAACAGTGAAAATCAGCAAATGCATTTACAAGGTAAGAGTCAAACTGAACATTTTAATCAAATTTTGGGGGGGGGGGTTGATGGAGGATCATATTCACCAAAGATTCTCAATTTCTTATTTCTGTGACCTACTCCTATTTCTAACCAGGGCCAAGTATTTAGTTGGATTCTGATTTTGCTGATCCAGTTTGAGCAAAACAAACCTCCCCAAATGCTTTTCATCTCTGCACACCCTGATATAAAGTGATAAGATTTTATCTTGTAACCATGTACGGTTGGACCAGATTGATTCCTGATCCCTGAGGCAAGATTTACCATCAAAAACAAATTTAGTCTGCAACACTTTTCCTCCTGCCTAAATGTTACTTGTCCCTCATTTTGCTTTGTAACCGGACTTTGTTCCTTTGCTCCATTATCCTCCTCTGTTGACCAGTCACCTTCAGCACTCCTCCATATCAAATTGTAGCAGCAATAACATGAATATCGAGTTTTGCATTAGCAAAAAACATTGACCTCAATTTTAAAATGGGCAACATTGCCTCTGGCTAAATTATATTTATTTAGCAGACACAAAAACCTTGAAAACAATCAGAAATTAACTTGGTCCAGCCTATATATAAAAAGATTGTGATTACCAGGCACAAGATTGTTAACATTTGTAAACATGATATTTTAACCTGTGGGACGTGAACGCTTCAGAACTTAAACTCTTTGGCTTCCCCAGTGAATATTTCCGTTTAAATGTGGAAATGCTTTTTTTAAATGGAAAGAACAGCCTGGCGAAAACAAAGGGTTAACACAAGGTCGTAATGCAATACAAGCATGAACTGTTGTATTAGTTCTTCCTGGCCCACGAAGTTGTAAAACCAATGTTTTTGGCAGGTTTTGTGAGTTTTGACAATCCTGCCAGTGCCCAGGCTGCCATCCAGGCAATGAATGGTTTTCAGATTGGCATGAAGAGACTCAAAGTACAGCTGAAGAGGCCGAAAGATGCCAACCGCCCTTACTGAACCGTTCCAACTCAAATGAGACTTGAGAGCTATTACAGGTAATTTTCACACTTTCAAGCTTTGTATAATGGTGCATATATTATGGTATTTATTTTAGAAATTCTGGTTGACAATTTAACCTCTGGTGCCTGTTGTTTGAATATTTCTGATATATTCATGACTATCAATTCTAAAATTTACCTGAACAATGACGTGAAACTAACATTGCCATAGTCTTTAACGTTCAAATTCTTTGTAAATTGGATGACCATCTACAATGGCCAGTGTAAATATCACAGATATTGAATTCAGGGACAACCAGCACTAGTTAATGCAGCGAACGTAAATAGGAATTTTCCCAGGAATATTTTCTTAGGTGGTAACTACCTTCAGAGCACAGCATTGCTCAGCTGGGGTGATCTAATGAATGGAACAAATCACTTTTACCAGGGTGTCCTCATTAAATGTCTTTAATTGTATTTCTAAACAATCCAGGTTATATTCAACTGATGAACTTAGTTGCACCACATCTGTCTTATAGGTGCAATGTGCGCACCTAAGCATCCAATATGTCAGGTGTCTTGCAGGTGTCTCAGGCCCAGTGCTGATCAGCACTCTGAGATGATGGGGTTGAATTCCAAAGCCTCAGGTGTCTCGGGAATCTGCACTCGATCAAATATTCAGATTTGCTAAAAGTGATCGTGGGCAGGAATCACATCACAACGTCTTGCGAGATTGCAGTGAATCACGCGAGGTGTTGCGAGCTGGGTAGGTCCCGGGAGCAGCGTTTCCCGGCTTTCAACGGCCACGCTGCACCCTAGCGATCTGCTCTTCTGGTGCAGTGTGGCCATTGGAGCACGCCCTAGGGCGGGATTCTCTTGTCCCCCAGCCACGATTTCTCGGTGGTGCACAGTTCGCTGGCGGCAGGATTCTTCCCCTGGCTGGCCAATGGGATGTCCCATTGAAGCCACCCCACACCACCGGGAAATCTAAGGGCGGGGGTGTGTTGCCAGCGCAAAAAGAATATCACAACTGCCAAAGAATTCACCAGATCGCCATCTTATTTTTAGAGATATCCGTTACTGCCCTGGCATGCTCTTCTGCATTCCTCATTGAACCACGGTTGATCATCTGAATTGAAGTTAGACTGAGGGATATATCGGACCATGAGGTTACAGATTGCTGGCCTACCGCACCTATGAGTACCCAGTCTTGAGCTGGCAGATCTGTTCTAAATCTACCCCTTTTATCACAGTGGTAGTGCCAAACAACCCGATGGAGCATACCGTCAGTGTGAAGATGGGACTTGTCTCCACAAGGACTGTGCAGTGTTCACACTTACGAATATTGTCAGGGATGAATACTTCTGTGACAAGTAGTTTGGTGAGGATGAGGACAAGTTGTTCTTTTTTTTATTTTGGTTCCCATCCCACATCATCTGTGACATGCCCAGACTGGCACATATGTGGCCAACTTGGTCATGTGTGGTGGTACTGAGTCACTCTGTGATGGATGTTGAAGTCCACCAGGCAGGATGCACTGTGCCCTTGCTCCCCTCAGTGCTTCTTCCAGTGGTGTTTAACATGGAGGAGTACTGATTCATCAGCCGAGTGAGGGCAGTAGATGGTAATCAGCAGGAGGTTTCCTAGCCCATGTATGACCTGATTCCTTGAGACTTCATAGTGAAGTCTCCCTTCTGACTGTATACCAGTCTTTGAAGTTGGGAGATGCCAATTGATTGGGCAGGAGGGCACAGATTGGGGACCCAGCCACCTACACACCTCCCCCAATCAATCTCTGGGTGGAGTGGGTGGAGGGTGGCCTAGCAGGAGTCCCTTGTCTTCAGACACTCTGTGCCCAATCAAGGGACCTAACACCCAGGAGACGTGAATCCACATTAAGCCACCCACATGCCTTGTTGTCAATTCCCTCTTCCCCAATGGCTGGCGATCTCCTTCCCCTGACCCCCATGCTGTCCTTCCTTATGTCCACCTAAGGATCTATTGTTGATCATTTCTGCAAGCCTGTGTAATACCGGCAGTGGCCACCATTCATGGGGCGCTACCAGAACTGTAGTGCTGCTGGCTTCTGGTTGGTCAGCAGCTCTTCAGGGGTGTGATTTCCATCCTACTGGGACTGGCAGTGCCAGGGTGCCAAGGTGACACCAGCAGTGCCAGTGTACTACTCTGCCCAAAATTCATGCACCTGGGGGCGTCCGATCTCTTGGGAGACCCCACGAGTGACGTTCCCTTTGGTCCCCATTTGTGGAGACCAGTACTGAATGCCGCTCACCTGTGGTCTCCAAGGCAAAGAGGATAGATCCCTCCAGGTGGTGGGGTTCCCAGATAACTGCTACTCTTGTCCTTCCAGGTGGTAGTGATCATGGGTTTGGAAGGTGCTAAGGAATCTTGGAGAGTTACTTCAGTGCACCTTGTAGATGGTTCACATTGTTGCCACTGTTCATCAGTGGTGGAGGGTTTGAATGTTTGTGGAATGGGAAGCAATCAAGCAGGATAGTGTCGAGCTTCTTGAGTGTTGCTGGAGCTGCACTCATCCAGGCAAGTGGTGAGTATTCCATTACACTCCTGACTTTCGTCTTGTAAATGGTGGACACGTTTTGGGAGGGTCAGGTGGTGAGTTATTTGCCGTAAGATTCCTAACCTGCACAGTATTAATATGGCTAATCCCATTCAGTTTCTGTTCAATGGATGTTGATTATGGGGATTCAGCGATGGTAATGCCATTGAATGTCAAGGCACAATGATTAGATCCTCTCTTGTTGGAGATGGTAATTGCCAGGCACTTGTGTGGCTCGAATATAACTTGCCACTTGTCAGCCCAAGCCTGGATATTATCCAGGTCTTGCTGCATTTAGACATGGACTGCTTCAATGTCCGAGGACTCGCGAATGGTGCTGAACATTGTGCAGTCTTCCGCAAACATTCCCACTTCTGACCTGATGATGGATGGAAGGTGATTGATGGATGGAAGGTGATTGATGCAGCAGCTGAAGATGGTTGAGCCTAGGACACTACCCTGAGGAACTCCTGCAGTGATGTCCTGGAACTGAGATGATTGACTTCCAACCACCAGAACCATCTTCCTTTGTGCAGGTATGACTCCAACCAGCCACAAGCACGAGTCAAGAATGTAATGGAATACTCTCCACTTGCCTGGATGAGTGCAGCTCCAACAATGTTCAAGAAGCTCAACACCATCCAGGTCAAAGTATTTACTTGATCAACACTTCCTTAATATTCACTCTCTCCACCATTGATGCACAGTGGCAGCAATGTTTATCATCCACAAGATACACTACTGCATCTCACCAAGGCTCCCTCGACAGCACCTTCCAAACCCGTGACCTCTACCACCTAGAAGGACTAGGGCAGTAGATAAATGGGAACGTCACCACCTGCAAGTTCCCCTCAAAATCACACCACCCTGACTTGGAAATATATCACCATTCCTTCATTGCCACCCACGTACCTTTTTAATTTTTTCATACATTTACAATTTTTTTTTCCCAATTGAGGGGAAACTGAGTGTGGCCAATCCACCTATCCTGCACGTCTTTGTGTTGTGGGGGTGAGACCCATGCAGACACGGGAAGAATGCCCTCAGTGCCGTGAGGCAGCAGCGCTAACCACTGCGCCACCGTGCCGCCCTCCACCCACATACCTGAATGACCAAATCAAATCATAAGATTGCAGGATGAGGGTGGATTGGGGTTTGAGATGGTGCAGGAGGCAGTAACATACCTTAACCCTCGATGGTATCAACTATGCAACTGACCACTGTAAATGTGTCTAGCACTACAATTATCTCTGGAACTCTCTCCTCTATGGCTGTGTGCCCATGTGTCTGCACCCTCCTCTCCGCACTCCCCTCCCCTCCCCCCCCCCACCACCCCACCCTACACACCCATGCATACTGGTTAAGTTTTGCCTCTCTCTATCATGGACCGCCTTGTCCTGCAATAGAGAGGAAGTGTGCCAGTGAATTTGATGCAATGTGTTTCAGTGATATGCCTGTCGCAGTTGAATATCTGGCATTGTGTGTGCAAGGCTGTGAAATATGAATCTGCAATTTCCAGAAATGCTAACTGTGTGACGGTGAAGTGAATCATCTGAATGAATGTGAGGTCTGTGTCATGATTGAAATAGATTGTTGGTAAGCAAGAAAGGTGTGCAACTGAATGGAGCAGTGTGTGATGCTAATGGTGCAGTAGGTAGGAGATGGTCTGTGAGGATATGTTCACCGACCTTATCCACTCATGTCAGGTCACTAAACTTCATGCTGCACCGCATCTTAGCTCTTGAGGCTAGGCTGCTGAAAATGAAAAAATGAAAATGAAATGAAAATCGCTTATTGTCACAAGTAGCCTTCAAATGAAGTTACTGTGAAAAGCCCCTAGTCGCTACATTCCGGCGCCTGTTCGGGGAGGCTTGTACGGGAATTGAACCGTGCTGCTGGCCTGCTTTCAAAGCCAGCGATTTAGCCCTGTGCTAAACCAGCCCCATGTTGGTATTGATTTGTATAGCCAACCAGTTGTAACTGTTCTTTTAATGTATATCTGAAGGCCCACCTGGCTAGATTTAGAAGCAGCAAGCCCCACCACTTAGCATGATGTGTCCATGACTTTTGGTGTGAGATAGCACAGCTTAATAGCCAACTGTCTGACTGAAAAAGTCAGATATTGCATCCACAATATAGTATTAGCACAACTTGATTGGCTATGAGTTAATTGGGTCTCTTGGAGTTACGCATTGGAGGCAATTTGTCTTATTTCAGAAACAAAAAAACGTTAGCCAGAACTTTCAACACAGACAGGGACATGAAAAGTGTCTTCACGGATTGATTGCTTAGCATGCAACTTGTTTACTTTTGCTTTCCAAAGAAATACCAAGGAATATCAGGCTGGATGTTAATGGGCAGCTGAGCCACCGCTGCCATTTGTCTACTTCAGGGACAATCTGGACTGGAGTTGACTTTGGAACAACCTTGTTATTGAATATCACAAAGAAATGCAAAACACATTTATTCAGGCTTAAAGATTGAGTGCTTACTATTTTAAATCTCCATCTTTGAATGCTGTCGCTCCATTTGACCAAGATCCTGCTCGTTCTTAACAGCTTCACATGGATTGAGTAACGCAGTAGGTCCTTTTACCTCTGGGATCTTGTTGAATCTATCCGAGAAGGATGAGATGAAAGTCTCTCTAATGGCAGCAACAGTCCTCCATGAAATGATTTACTGAAGGTTGCATGGAGTACCTAGTCCTGGGAGTGGGCCCACAGCTCTCATATTTGGTATTAATTGACATTAAATTGTCACTCAGAGATGTCTGCAATGTAAAATTAAAATATTACTTTGGTGCAACTGTGCATTTCTAACATTGAGCTAAGATACATTAACCAGACATTTATTTGAAGTTTCTCTCACTCCACCATCTTAAAGGCACTGGAAGTGCAACAAAAACCCTGTTTTCATCTGTTTTCCAGACCAAATAGGATCACACTCAGTAGCCATGAATACTGAACTGTTTTCCGAATTTACGATGGCACAGCTCTGAGGAAATTCCTAGTCGTTGTTGGGAAAGAATTTAACTCCCCACCTCATTGATATACTTGAATGGAAGTGCTCAGCTTAAAGCTACCAATGAATGCCATAAAGGGAAAAATATTCCATTTATGAAAAGCATTCCCTATATGAATGCGATAGGAGAGTGAATCTACATTAGTTGAGTGTATAATAAAAAATGCCCCCAAAAATTAACTTGCTTGATGGGAATGACAGAATATTAACTGTAAGGAATAAAAACAGAAAATGCTGGAAAACCACAACATCTATAGAAAGAGCTTTCTCTCTGCTGCCAGACCTGTTAGGTTTTTCCACCATTTTCTGTTTTATTTCAGATTTCCAGCATCCACATCATTCTGCTTTTATTTACAAAAGAATCATGTTTGAACGTTCGGCGTAAGAACTATTTGTTCCGCCTGTGTGTGGTGGTATGAGGGGTAATATGGTACCTGTGAAGCCGACTTCTGGCTCCGCCCTGAAGGCGGAGTATAAGAGCTCGAGTTCTCCCCGCAGCCTCATTCTGTTACTGAGCTGCTGGGGAACAAGTCTCGCTTAATAAAGCCTAGATAGACTTCATCGCTTCTCGTCTCGCGTAAGTCATTGTGCGCTACACTGTGTAAAGAGAAGAGCACAGCGAATTAGACCATAAGATATAGAATCATAGAATTTACAGTGCAAAAGTAGGCCATTCAGCCCATCGAGTCTATATTGGCCCTTAGAAAGAGCACCCTACTTAAGCATAGGAGCAGAATTAGGCCACTCGGCCCATCAAGTCTGCTCCGCCATTCAATTATGGCTGTTATCTTTCTCATCTCCATTCTCTTGTGTCACAACAGGTTTGTGATAGGATTAAACACTTTGACGATTTGCCTACACTGAAACAATATTACCCAAGTGTGATTCCTCCCATTCAAGTGTTCAGAATGCATGCATACATGACAATGCCAGGAAGCAAAAATGAGCTTGTGTACAAATTGTACACTGTGAAGTAATAATGTTGGCGTCATTCTGATTCACTACAACAGGAGCTGAAAACGTTCCTTCCTTAAGTGAGTAAAAAAGACAGGTGACTTAGGTGGTGATGGACGACAGCAAACTAAAATGGCAGATTGGTTATTGTCTATTGGCTGGTTGATTTTCCAAATATTTCATGAAAGCATTTTTTCTTCTTTTTAAATTTAGAGTACCAATTCTTTTTTTCAATTAAGGGGCAATTTGGCGTTACCAATTCACCTATCCTGCACATCTTTTTGGTTGTGGGAGTGAGACCCACGCAGAGATGGGGAGAATGTGAAAACTCCACACAAACAGTGACCCAAGGCTGGGATCGAACCCTGGTCCTCGGCGCTGGGGCAGTAGTGATAACCAGTTCATCAAAGAATTTAGTTAAATATTCAAATCCATATATTGAAATTTATTTTGGTTCAAGTAAAAAGGTTATCAAAACCTGAATGTTTAGTTTTATTGGCTCAGGTATAATAATTACAACAGACCAAATAGGATTACACTCAGTAGCCATGAATACTGAACTGTTTCAAAATGTCCTCCTTTCTCTGTTACATAAAGACATAAGGATAAAGATAATGTCACAGATTAAGATGATCACTGTGAATGGAAATGTTTGAACTTGGGCACAATGATCTCCTTACTAAACATCTGCAAAGACAAAAGTAGAAACAGTCAGTTACTTTAGGGGTGGAGGCAGAGAGAACCATTGAGAGCTAATAGTAATTCCTGCAGATTTATTGAACTGTTCAATTTGAATATGTGCTGATCTCACTTTCAATTAGGTAATGCATAAAGCTTTATAAAACGTAGATAATTAAAAAGTGGAACACTTCCTGTACTATTCAATTCAGAAATGGTTAATTATTTCTTCCCCTAAACTTTAAACTTCTCTCGGGGGGAGAAGTAATTTTTGTTCATGGGCTTCTCTACATTTAAACAAAGTGAAAAGGGAGGAGGTGAATTGTTTTTGATCTCTTACCATGAATTGACAATCTGAATTATTACCTCAACAATGCAAACTTGGAATGATGCCAGAGAAATGTGTTCTTTATTACACAGACAGTGCTGACGTAAACACTGAATTCTTCTTTCAGAATTAAATAACAAAATTCGATCAACTTGCAATACTCTGACTTAGATGCAAGCATTGAGTTATTTTGTTACATTTTGAGATAACATGTGTTATCGTGTTCAGCGTCCCATTGTTAAATCTGTTTGTGCTTGTTTGCCTGCAAGATCCATTTCCATCAAAATAATCTGATTTTACTGAACGAGTTATATTAAAGAACACATTTGTCAGAGGTACAGACTAACCAGAGCTGGATGTGAGTTTTACAAATAGCATTGATTAAGTTGAAGAAACTATAATATAGCAAGTGGCAGTATGATGAGCTAGGGAAGGAATGAGAAAATTAGGGTTTCTAATGATTAGGAAAGATTGAAGAACTCTTGTAGTGATGTCCTAGGACTGAGATGATTTGACTCTTCGAATCTCGACCATTTTCCTTTATACTAGGTATGACTGCAATCAATGGAGAGTTTTCCGTCGATTCACATTTACTTCAATTTTGTCAGGGCTCCCGGATGTCACACTCAGTCAAATGCTCCCTTCATGTCATGGGCAATTGCACTCACCTCATCGATGGAATTTAGCTCTGTTGGACTCAGGCTGCAATGGGGTTTGAAGCTGAGTGTCCCTGCCAGAACTGAAACCCTTTCTGCCAAAGGAGCTTCCCTGGGGCATAGCCTGTCTTTTTCGTCTAGAACCTGACTGACCGGCTGCTGTCCAACACTTTCTGAACCAGATTTTCATCAAATGGAGAATATCTAAACTTCTAAATTCTTGCCACCGAACTCAATGGGCTGAATTCTCTGTTTTTGGGACCATTTCTCCACGCCGTCGCAAAAACTGTGGCCTTTCACACCAGAAAAACTGGCATGAAAAGGCCACATATTCATAGCCCAGAAGGGGGCTAGCAGGGACCACATGTGTTTTTAGCAGCTTTAGCTGCAGTTACGGGCCCCCGCACTTCCGGGTCTGAGGCCGCACATGCCCACAGCGGCAGCCTCCAGCAGCCACGTCGTGCTCCATGGCGGACTCAGACCACGGAGCTGGACCTCACATGTAATGCACCCGATCGGCCGCGCGCCGACCCGGACCACCCGCCCAAAAATTGCCCGGTTCTGTATGAGCCCCTCCAAATGGCCCGCCCCCGACCATGGCGACAACGAACTGAGTCCACAGCCACCATGCGAGTATCCCGAATGGCAGGACCATGAGTGATCCACGCAGTTGGGACTTCGGTCGGGGGTGGAGAATAGCGGGGCGGGCCTCCAGCAATGGCCGTAGGTAGGGGATACGCGGTGCGTCCGAGTACAATGCTTTTCGGGGCCTGGACAACTGGGGAACCGGCGCCGGTCCCAATTCCGTGCACGGAAATGGATTCTCCGCCCTGGCGCCGGACGTGGTTTTGGCGTTGGGGTGCGGCGAATCAGCCTAATATCTCCCATCTTCACATGGGTAAAACTAGAGTTGGGCTAATGTTCGCACATGTGCAATTTGTGGATGCAGCTGGCCATTTAAATCACCAGCTGCTTCCACTGACTTCTGACTTTTGAACCCTAGCTGTACGTATGAATCCTGGAGTGCTCAGAGCAGTCAAGGTAAGGGGAGGTCTGAACTAGGTGGATTCTTTGGATAAAGAGGGTACCCCTTTGTAGAGATGAGGTACCTCTTTGGATAAGGTCCCGGGATAGCTTTGGGAGAGTTAAGGCACCCTTTGGGATTGCTAAAATTGTACATGCTGTTGTACCTTTTATGCACAAACTCTTTGGAATTGTCAGGCTGTCAAGAAAAGGTCAAAGGATACTAAGTAAGTTGACACGAAATGGATAAGGGCAAAGGATCATGGGTGGTAAGGGGTGACATAAGTTGGCACTGAATTGACATGGGGGTATGAGGGGCCATGAAGTGGGTGGGGATAATGGGTTGGCATGGGAAGTGTTTGGGGAGTATAGGTTGGCATGGATGTGGCATCGGGACTGTGTGGAGGGGCAAGGTTGAGAGGTGAGGGCTGGATGGACATTTTTGGTTTTGTTATTTTTTATTTAAATACAATGCCTTGGCACAGGCAGGCGTTGCACTCAACTTGCCTCCGCACATGGCAGCCTCCACACTCATTCTAGCGTTGCACGCCTGACTCCTATTTCAGCTCTCCACATCCCACACACCCCTCTCCCAACCCAATTGAAAATCTGACCTGCAGGTGGCCATTTTACGATCAAGCTCTTCGAGCCAGGAAAATTTCCTGACCCTACAAATCTGACCCAGGGACAAAATTGCAGGCAATAAGCTGTTAAAATGATAAATGCCATTCTGGTGATGGTTATACTGATTTGAATGTTACCCCTGATACTCAACAGCTCACTTTTATTTCCAAATTTCCTCTTCTCTCTCCTCACTTCTTGCTTGGTGTGACTCAATGAGTTGCAGCTACAGATTGTTACCTCAAACCTAGGGATTAATTATCATGTATTGGCCTGGTCAGTTAGCATTTAACAATGAAAAAAGGTCCGGGTCGAGCCAGGCTGGGGGCTGGCTATATTCGGGGTTGCAGAAGAGCCGGGAGTGCAGGAGGCGAGAGAGGCTGATGTTTTGGCCTTTGCGTCCCTAGTAGCCCGGCGAAGGATATTGCTTATGTGGAGGGAAGCCAAGCCTCCAGGCGTGGAGACCTGGATAAACGACATGGCAGGGTTTATAAAACTGGAATGGATAAAGTTTGCACTAAGGGGTTCGGCTCAGGGGTTCACCAGGCGGTGGCAACCGTTTATTAACTACCTCGCAGAATGATCAAGGAAATGGGAAGGTAACAGCAGCAACCCAGGGGGGAGGGGTGGGGGGGGAGGGCCCAGGTGGGTCCTCAGGGGTGTTTTTGTAAAGATATTGGTACTTGGTTATGTATATTGAATTGCTGATTTTATTATTTGGGAGAGCTATTATTTTTATATATTATTTATTTATTTGTTAAAATACGGTCACGGTTATTTATATTGTTTTGCTGTTGTAAAAAGGGGAAAACCTTTGTACTGTTTTGTTTGGCCAAAAAAGTTGAATAAAATATATATTTTTAAAAAAACAATGAAAAAAGGGCAATCCTTCTCAAATCCAATAGTAATGCAGACAAACCTACCAGGATATGTTTCTGGATAGCAGTGAGGAGCAACATCCCTAATCCAACACCACTGGAAACTGTCATGATATTTAGATCAGCATATCATGGTGCAATCAAACATACACTGATGGACATGCAGTAGGACCAACCAACAGACACACAACATCACAGCCAATCACCAGTGAGAGCACACGCACTATAAAAACAGGGGACATTACAGTTCCCGCTGATTCCAGCAGCAGCCAGCTCAGAGCACCGAGCTCAGAGCCTGCCACTCAGACATTCACCATGTGCTGAGTGCCTCACCCAGATAGTAATAGGACAGGGTCCACAGATTAGCTGGTAATGCATGTACCCAAGTTAGCAGTGTGCTGTTATAGTTGAGTAGTTAATAAAATTGAGTTACACCATCTCCAGCCGTGTTGGATCGTTTGTACATCAGAACACCCAACACGACATGATACCAGAAGTGGACGCAAACCAGCGCCTGTGAAACCTACCTGCAACATATCAGCAATCCGCTGTCCTGCACCATGGAGAACATCAACCCACCGCCGCCGCTCCGAATCGCAGGTAATCTCGGGGTCAATTGGAAACTGTTCAAGCAGCGCTTCCAGCTCTTCCTCAAGGCCACAGACAGGGAGAATGCATCGGACACCAGGAAGATTGCCCTTCTTCTCTCCAGGGCAGGGCAACACGCCATCCACATCTTTAACTCCCTTACATTTGCGGACGGCGAGGACAAAACCAAATACAAGACGGTGCTCCTGAAGTTCGACGAACACTTCAGCGTTGAAGTAAATGAGAGCTTCGAGAGGTACCTGTTCCAGCAGCACCTGCAGGGTAAGGACAAACCTTTCCAGTCTTACTTAACACACCTCCGCATCCTTGCGCAGTCCTGCGGCTATGAGACCACCTCTGACTCCATGATACGCGACCAGATAGTTTTCAGAGTCATGTCGGTCACCCTGCGCAGCAGCTCCTTCGGGTCAAGCAACTCACCCTGGCGGCTGCCGTCGAGACCTGCGTCCTGCATGAGAACGCCACCAGCCGGTACTCACTTCCAAGCGGTCGTAACGGCGCGGCACGGGCCCCACGAGGAGGAGCGGGTCCAAACGATTGAGTACCTCCCGGGCCGCGGCCTGGAGGTGGCCGGCCATTTCACGTGCTTTCCGCGGCCTCCCGCGCTTGTACGCGCCAAAAGAAGGGACGCTGACGCAGAGGAACGCGATGCGCAGGCGCGTATGCGCAGTGGCGCAACGAATGCACTGACGTCACGACATGTGGCAACTGTGGCTCTGCCCATTTAAAGCGGCAATGTCCTGCCAAAGCGTGACAATGCCTACGCTGTGGCAGGTTGAGCCACTATGCTGCCTGTTGTCGAGCAGCTCACCCTGCCAACTCGTACCCGTTTAACCAGCCTCGCAGAAACGTTCAGGCAATTCAACCCATGTTCACCAAGTCCGATCCCGACGTAACACAGACCAGTGACACTGAGGTCAGGGAGCCCTTCCGCGTTGCTGTCATCAACAAGAACAAGCTGTCCCCGAGTCGAATGCACCAGCCGCTGTCAGTGCACAGCATTGAACCGGACGACGAGTGGTGTGCCACCCTGACGGTCAACCAATCCCAGATCAGATTCCACCTGGACACTGGTGCCTCCGCCAATCTCCTCGCATGGTCAGCATTCCAGACCCTGAAGGTTAAACCACCTATTCTGCCATCCAACTGTCAACTCGTTGACTATAATGGCAACGCCATCCCCGCCACGGGGTCGTGCCAGCTCGAAGTGACACACAACTCACGTAAAGCCACACTACCATTCGAAATCGTGGGCTCCTCAAAGGACTCTCTGCTAGGCGCACAGGCGTGCAAAATCCTCCACCTCGTTCGACGTGTACACTCTCTCTCTCCAGAAGGCACGTCCGATTTCCCAGATGCAGACTTTAGGGCGCAGCTCAACTCAATCCTCACGCACAACCAGGATGTTTTCGAGGGCATGGGCACACTGCCCTACACGTACAAAATCTGGCTTAAACAGGATGCCACCCCGGTAGTTCATGCACCTCGCAGGGTCCCAGACCTCTCAAGGACCGCCTCAAGCAGTAGCTGCAGGACTAAGGAGTGCTTTCCCGGGTAATGGAGCCAACTCCATGGGTCAGCTCCATGGTGTGCGTCAAGAAGCCCTCTGGCGAGCTCCGGATCTGTATCGACCCAAAAGACTTAAATCGCAACATAATGAGGGAACACTATCCCATACCCAAACGTGAGGAGATCACGTGCGAGATGGCTCGGGCAAAAATATTCACCAAGCTTGATGCCTCAAAGGGCTTTTGGATCAGTCCAGCAGGAAGCTGTGCACTTTCAACACTCCGTTTGGCAGATACTGCTACAATAGGATGCCATTTGGCATCATATCGGCCTCTGAAGTGTTCCATCGCATCATGGAACAGATTATGGAAGGCATCGAAGGGGTGCGCATCTATGTAGACGACATCATTATTTGGTCCACCACACCGCAGGAGCACATCAGTCGCCTCCAGCGCGTCTTTAAACGGATACGGGACCAGGGCCTGCGTCTTAACCAAGCCAAATGCTCTTTTGGACAAACCGAGCTGAAGTTCCTGGGGGCCCACATCTCCCAGTTGGGGGTCGGGCCGGATGCCGACAAGGTGACAGCCATCACGGCTCTGGAGCTGCGGATGGACTCACTTTGGAGCATCCGCGATGCTGAGGACGTCGTGGATATCACGTTTAGCGAGTTGGTCACACCGCAGGTGAAAGGTACTGAGGGAGATAGTAAATGGGTGACCAAAAGACAGAGCAAGAGTAGGAAGGCAGTGCAGGTGTCCTCTGCGGTCATCTCCCTGCAAAACAGATATACCGCTTTGGATACTGTTGAGGGAGATGGCTCACCAGGGGAAGGCAGCAGCAGCCAGGTTCAAGGCATCATGGCTGGCTCTGCTGCGCAGCTGGGCAGGAAGAAGAATGGCAGGGCTATAGTGATAGGGGACTCAATTGTAAGGGGAATAGACAGGCGGTTCTGCGGACGCAATCGAGACTCCAGGATGGTATGTTGCCTCCCTGGTGCAAGGGTCAAGGATGTCTCGGAGCGGCTGCAGGACATTCTGGGGGGGAGGGTGAACAGCCAGCTGTCGTGGTGCACATAGGTACCAACGATATAGGTAAAAAATGGGACGAGGTCCTACAAGCTGAATTTAGGGAGCTAGGAGTTAAACTAAAAAGTAGGACCTCAAAGGTAGTAATCTCAGGATTGCTACCAGTGCCACGAGCTAGTCAGAGTAGGAATGTCAGGATAGATAGGATGAATGCATGGCTCGAGAGATGGTGCAAGAGGGAGGGATTCAAATTCCTGGGACATTGGAACCGGTTCTGGGGGAGGTGGGACCAGTACAAACCGGACAGTCTGCACCTGGGCAGGACTGGAACCGATGTCCTAGGGGGGGTGTTTGCTATCGCTGTTGGGGAGAGTTTAAACTAATGTGGCAGGTTGTTACAGGAAGATATGGGTTCGACGACAAGGAAAATTAGGAGAAAGGTTAAGAGGAAATATAACTTAGGAGAGGTTACTGATCGAGGTGTTAAGATTAAGATTAAGAACAGAGGTAAAAAAAGCCAACATAAGTGTACTTTACCTGAATGCTCGTAGTATTCGGAATAAGGTAAATGAATTGATGGCGCAAATCATCGTGAACGACTATGATTTAGTGGCCATTACTGAAACATGGTTAAAGGATGGTCACGACTGGGAGTTAAATATCCAAGGGTATCAAACTATCCGGAAGGACAGAGTGGATGGTAAGGGAGGTGGTGTAGCTCTGTTATTTAAGGATGACATCCGGGCAACAGTAAGGGATGATATCGGTGCTATGGAGGATAAGGTTAAATCCATTTGGGTGGAAATCAGGAATAGTAAGGCAAAAAAGTCACTGATAGGAGTAATCTATAGGCCACCAAATAGTAACATTATGGTGGGGCAGGCAATAAACAAAGAAATAACAGATGCATGTAGAAATGGTACAGCAGTTATCATGGGGGATTTTAATCTACATGTTGATTGGTTTAACCAGGTCGGTCAAGGCAGCCTTGAGGAGGAGTTTATAGAATGTATCCACGATAGTTTCTTCGAACAGTATGTAATGGAACCTACGAGGGAACAAGCGGTCCTAGATCTGGTCCTGTGTAATGAGACAGGATTGATTCAGGATCTCATAGTTAGGGATCCTCTCGGAAGGAGCGATCACAATATGGTGGAATTTAAAATACAGATGGAGGGTGAGAAGGTAAAATTAAGCACTAGTGTTTTGTGCTTAAACAAAGGAGATTGCAATAGGATGAGAGAAGAACTAGCTAAGGTAGACTGGGAGCAAAGACTTTATGGTGAAACAGTTGAGGAACAGTGGAGAACCTTCCAAGTGATTTTTCACAGTGCCCAGCAAAGATTTATACCAACAAAAAGGAAGGACGGTAAAAAGAGGAAAAATCGACCATGGATATCTAAGGAAATAAGGGAGAGTATCAAATTGGAGGAAAAAACATACAAAGTAGCAAAGATCAGTGGGAGACTAGAGGACTGGGAAATCTTTAGGGGGCAACAGAAAGCTACTAAAAAAGCTATAAAGAAGAGTAAGATAGATTATGAGAGTAAACTTGCTCAGAATATAAAAACAGATAGTAAAAGTTTCTACAAATACATAAAACAAAAAAGAGTGGCTAAGGTAAATATTGGTCCTTTGAGGATGAGAAGGGAGATTTAATAATGGGAGATGAGGAAATGGCTGAGGAACTGAACAGGTTTTTTGGGTCGGTCTTCACAGTGGAAGACACAAATAACATGCCAGTGACTGATGGAAATGAGGCTATGACAGGTGAGGACCTTGAGAGGATTGATATCACCAAGGAGGTAGTGATGGGCAAGCTAATGGGGCTAAAGGTAGACAAGTCTCCTGGACCTGATGGAATGCATCCCAGAGTGCTAAAAGAGATTGCTAGGGAAATTGCAAATGCACTAGTGATAATTTACCAAAATTCACTAGACTCTGGGGTGGTCCCGGCGGATTGGAAATTAGCAAACGTGACACCACTGTTTAAAAAAGGAGGTAGGCAGAAAGCGGGTAATCATAGGCCAGTGAGCTTAACTTCGGTAGTAGGGAAGATGCTGGAATCTATCATCAAGGAAGAAATAGGGAGGCATCTGGATGGAAATTGTCCCATTGCACAGATGCAGCATGGGTTCATAAAGGGCAGGTCGTGCCTAACTAATTTAGTGGAATTTTTTGAGGACATTAACAGTGCGGTAGATAACGGGGAGCCAATGGATATGGTACATCTGGATTTCCAGAAAGCCTTTGACAAGGTGCCACACAAAAGGTTGTTGCATAAGATAAAGATGCATGGCATTAAGGGGAAAGTAGTAGCATGGATAGAGGATTGGTTAATTAATAGAAAGCAAAGAGTGGGGATTAATGGGTGTTTCTCTGGTTGGCAATCAGTAGCTGGTGGTGTCCCTCAGTGTTGGGCCCACAACTGTTCACAATTTACATAGATGATTTGGAGTTGGGGACCAAGGGCAATGTGTCCAAGTTTTCAGACAACACTAAGATAAGTGGTAAAGCAAAAAGTGCAGAAGATACTGGAAGTCTGCAGAGGGATTTGGATAGGCTAAGTGAATGGGCTAGGGTCTGGCAGATGGAATACAATGTTGACAAATGTGAGGTTATCCATTTTGGTAGGAATAACAGCAAAAGGGATTATTATTTAAATGATAAAATATTAAAACATGCTGCTGTGCAGAGAGACCTGGGTGTGCTAGTGCATGAGTCGCAGAAAGTTGGTTTTCAGGTGCAACAGGTGATTAAGAAGGCAAATGGAATTTTGTCCTTCATTGCTAGAGGGATGGAGTTTAAGACTAGGGAGGTTAGTGAGGCCACACCTGGGGTATTGTGTTCAGTTTTGGTCTCCTTACTTGAGAAAGGACGTACTGGCACTGGAGGGTGTGCAGAAGAGATTCACTAGGTTAATCCCAGAGCTGAAGGGGTTGGATTACGAGGAGAGGTTGAGTAGACTGGGACTGTACTCGTTGGAATTTAGAAGGATGAGGGGGGATCTTATAGAAACATATAAGATTATGAAGGGAATAGATAGGATAGATGCGGGCAGGCTGTTTCCACTGGTGGGTGAAAGCAGAACTAGGGGGCACAGCCTCAAAATAAGGGGAAGTAGATTTAGGACTGAGTTTAGGAGGAACTTCTTCACCCAAAGGGTTGTGAATCTATGGAATTCCTTGCCCAGTGAAGCAGTTGAGGCTCCTTCATTAAATGTTTTTAAGATAAAGATAGATAGTTTTTTGAAGAATAAAGGGATTAAGGGTTAGGGTGTTCGGGCCGGAAAGTGGAGCTGAGTCCACAAAAGATCAGCCATGATCTCATTGAATGGTGGAGCAGGCTCGAGGGACCAGATGGCCTACTCCTGCTCATAGTTCTTATGTTCTTATGTTCTATCACGGCCATGCAGAATCCCACAGACAAGAAGGCGGTGCTACGCTTTCTCGGAATGGTCAAATTCCTGGGGAGGTTCATCCCCAACCTTGCTTCCCACACTACAGCTCTCCTTCACCTTGTCAGGGAGACAACTGAATTCCAGTGGCTTCCCACCCACCAGCGTGAATGGGAGGAGCTCAAGGCAAGCTTACCACCGCCCCGGTACTGGCGTTTTTCGATCCTGCAAGGGAGACGAAAATCTCGACTGACGCCAGCCAGTCCGGCATTGGGGCGGTCCTCCTGCAATGGGATGACGCCTCATCATGGGCCCCAGTCGCCGATGTGTCACAGGCCATGACCCCCACAGAGCAGCGCTATGCGCAGATTGAAAAGGAGTGCCTAGGCCTGTTGACTGGCATTGACAAGTTCCACGACTATGTGTATGGCCTTCCCCAGTTCACTGTGGAGACTGACCATCGCCCGCTCGTTGGCATCATTCAAAAGGACCTCAATGATATGACCCCTCGCCTCCAGCGCATTCTGCTCAAACTCCAGAGGTACGACTTTCAACTTACTACACCTCGGGTAAGGACCTCATCATAGCAGACGCTCTGTCCAGGGCAGTCAACACGCCGTCCGACCCTGGGGGGTTCGTTTGCCAAGTCGACGCACATGTGGCCTTCACTTCTGCCAATCTGCCGGCCACTGATGCACGCCTTGCCCACATTCGATGTGAGACTGCGGCCGACCCCCTTCTGCAACGTGTGATGCGCTACATGACGGACGGGTGGCTCAAGGGACAATGCCCACAGTTTTACAATGTTCGGGACGATTTGACAGTCGTTGATGGTGTCCTCCTGAAGCTGGACCGCACTGTGATCCCACATAGCATGCACCGGCTTGGCTTAGAACAACTGCACGAAGGCCATCTCGGCGTTGAGAAGTGCCGGCGGAGGGCCCGAGAGGCTGTGTACTGGCCGGGAATAAGTGAGGACATTGCCAACACTGTGCTCAATTGTCCCACCTGTCAGCGGTTTCAGCCGGCACAACCCGTAAGGCCCTTCAGCCACATGAGTTGGTCACGTCCCCCTGATCGAAGGAGGGCGTGGACCTGTTCCATGTGCTCGGCAGGGACTACATCATCATCATCGACTACTTTTCCAGCTATCCAGAGGTCATACGCCTGCACGAAACCACGTCATCGGCTGTCATCCGGGCCTGCAAAGAGACCTTTGCTCGCCATGGCATTCGGCTCACCGTGATGTCAGACAATGGCCCCTGCTTTGCGAATCAGGAATGGTCTTCCTTCGCCAGCTCATACAACTTCACACACGTGACGTCCAGTCCTCTGCATCCTCAGTCGAATGGCAAAGCAGAAAAGGGCGTCCATATCGTTAAAAGGCTCCCCTGCAAGGCTGCAGGATCTGACTTCTGCCTCGCCTTGCTGGCCTATCGCTCGCCCCCACTGTCCACGGGCCTATCGCCGCCCCAGCTGCTTATGGGTTGCACCCTCAGGACCACTGTGCCGTCCATTCACATCCCAGACCTCGACCATGCTCCGGTACTTCGGCGGATGCAGCAACAGCGTGAGCAACAAAAGGTGACACATGATGCTCGGGCGACTGATCTTCCTGCCCTGGCGCCTGGAGATAATGTCCGCACACACCTTCCAGAGGGCGGCTGGTCGGCAACCGCTGAGGTTCTCCGACAGATAGCTCCCCGCTCGTTCCTGGTTCGTCTGCCTGATGGCTCTATTCGCCGCCACAATCAGCGGCCCTTCGTCTGGTTCCGCGCTCGCTACGTGATCCTGCACCGGTGCCACGCCCTCCTGGTGTCCCTGCAATGGACTTTGTTGACTTTCCAGACACCCTGCATCCTCCTCACTCAACTGTGGCCCGGCTCGTTCCTCAGCCGGTGGATCCTGACCCACCCTTGAGGCGGTCAACACGTATTCATCGCCCACCTGAGAGACTTAATTTATGAACCTTTTCATATTGGACTCACTGACTTATTCTGACATACTGTTTCAGGCTTTTTGCCATACTGTTTAAGATTTTGTTATTGTTTGTTAATAACATTGGTTTCGTTCTTGGTGTAACATAGTTAGTTTCTGCACCTGGCACCTTCCTGTGTATATAGTATAGCCACATGTACATATTGTTGTAAATATTGCACACACATGATTCGATGCACTCACCACACTTCTTTATTTATTATCATGTCGACACATATTCTTTGCGAAAAGGGGGGATGTCATGATATTTAGATCAGCATAACATGGTGCAATCACACACACACTGATGGACAGGCAGTAGGACCAACCAACACACACACAACATTGCAGCCAATCACCAGTGAGAGCACACACACTATAAAAACAGGGAACACTACAGTTCCCGCTGATTCCAGCAGCAGCCAGCTCAGAGCACCAAGCTCAGAGCCTGCCACTCAGACATTCACCATGTGCTGAGTGCCTCACCCAGATAGTGATAGGACAGGGTCCACAGATTAGCTGGTAATGCACGTACCCAAGTTAGCAGTGTGCTGTTATAGTTGAGTAGTTAATAGAATTGAGTTACACCATCTCCAGCCGTGTTAGATCGTTTGTACATCAGAACACCCAACACGACAGAAACAACTGTAACATCCTGAAGCAGTCCCGGTTGAAACCGGTAACTCAGCAACAAATGAGAATCAACCTGGGGCCCTTCGAAGTGTATCTGGCTCAATTCCACACCAGGCAATATATTGAACAACTAGACGCAGGCTTGGAGGGCCAAAGGGCCTGTTCCTGTGCTGTACTTTTCTTTGTAGACAGCAGAGGAACCTGTCAGCTTTACTTTTAAAATATCATTCTTAAAGTTATGTTTTCTTTTCCCTGACCTTGGATAATTCACAGCTCTGGCAGCTTGCTGTTCATCTTCTAAATGTCTAAAAGAAAAAAATGTGTTTACTTCAATGTCCACAGAAAGTAGCGAAGGTACACGTTGGCATGATTCTATTTTGTAAGGTCAATCGTGAAGGGTTCTCTGTTTGAAAGGAACTTGCTTTCCCAAACTTGAACGAGTTTCTAGCAAGCGTCCCACAGAGTGCTGTGCCGGTTTCTGAAGTACCAACATTGAGAACCAATTTTACTCTGTCTCAGTCATTGTACTGCAGCATAATGGATAATAACTGTCTGCAAACCTTAAAAATGAGAGGCTTGTCAATACCCTAGGTGGCCATTCGAGTTTCTCTAATTATTTTTAGCATATTATCTCAGAGAAAGACACAGCAGGAGAAAGGAATTTAAATAGAATCGTTTTTTTGTGGTGGTGAGGAAAGAGGTTTAGGAGTGCTGTGTAGTGTGCAGTTTTGCTGTTACAAGTGTTCATTGATTAGCATATCAGTAATGTATTATAATTTATGTTATACATCTATGCAATTTATTCAAATTGTTACAGCCATTTGAAGTTGTTATTGCTTCACAAAACACTGAGACTGCCAGCACTGAGAAAAATGCCCAACAGAACTTTTATATTTCTAGATGTGGCTTTTCCCACACCATCCATTTGATAATTTATTTGAATTGTTTCATCAATATGTTACTGTTGGTATTAAGGGCAATGCCTAAATTCATTTTATATGTAAGCTACAACTAATAGACTGAGGAAATTTCCCATTATTCAAAGTCAGATCACAAAGACCAAAGTCGGACACTTTGCACTTTCTTCCCATCTTACAAATAGTATCAGGGGTATTATTTATTTTTTCTTTTTTTTATAAATTTAGAGTACCCAATTCATTTTTTTCCAATTAAGGGACAATTTTAGCGTGGCCAATCCACCTAGCCTGCACATCTTTGGGTTGTGGGGGCAAAACCCACACAAACACGGGAGAATGCTCAAACTCCACACGGACAGTGACTCAGAGCCGGTATCGAACCTGGGGCCTCAGTACCATGAGGCGGCAGTGCTATCAACTGCACCACGGTGCTGCCCCTTATCAGGGGTATTATATCACTTAATGTTCATATGGAGTCAATTTTTGCTTCCTGAATTTAGTCTTATTGAGGCAGTGATGACAACAAAATGAGGTCAGTTGACTTATAACCTCACCGTGGACCCCTTTTGATAGGCGGCTATGGTTAGCCTAAGATTCAGCCTGTTTAAATATGCAATTTGGGATCCTTTGACAGACCTGGGACCCTTGATTGCAATTTTGGGAGGGAACTGACAGGAACCAGTCACTTGTTCATCAGTTCCACAGATGCCCAGCAAAGGTAAACTTCCAATTACTTCTGTGGAGCTAAGAGAGACAGGCCTGAAATGAGAAAGTCTGTCTGTAATTTGAATCCAAACATCAATTTGGGTCCCTGTAACTCACTGATTTGATGACAATGAGGTCAGGGGCTGCAAATTGCACAAATATCAAAATTAACCTTTATTTCTAATCAAAGTGAGTTTTGTTAGCAGATTGACATTATCCCGAGCCTCACAAACACGGTATCTTCATTAGGTTCTCTGAAGACCCTGAGCAAGGCATGAGCTTCTACTATGACCACTGTGTTCAAAGACTTCTCATAATTTCAAAGCTGCTGACAAATAGTTTCAACCAGTATTAGAGAATCTAAAATTCAGGCGCGGGATTCTCTCAGGCCACGCCAGGCCGGAGAATCGCCGGGCCGGGCGCGAATCGCGTGATGGTGCTCGGATGCCAGTCCGCCAATTCTCCAGGGAGCGTCGCCCACGTGTGGTCTTACCCGTCGGGACCTCATCCTTTCAGGCATGGCCTGGTGGGGGGGGGGGGGGGGGGGGGGAAGGGGGGGTCCGGCCCCAGTGGGGCCTCCACTGTGGCCTGGCCCGCGATCAGGGCTACCGATCGGCAGGCCGGCCTCTCGGGCTGGGGGCCTCGTTTGCTCCGTGCCGGCTCCGACGCAGCATGGCTTAGGGCTATAGGGGCTGGCGCGGAGCAAAAGAGGCCCCCAGCCCGAGAGGCCAGCCCGCTGATCGGTAGCCCTGATCGCGGGCTGGGCCACAGCGGAGGCCCCCCCGGCGTGGACAAAGAAGTCACCGTGCATGCGTGCAATCGCGCCGGTAGCAGCACACATGCGCAGACCCACGCCACACATTTGAGCCCGGTATTGGCAGCTGGAGCGGCGTGGGTCACTCCAGTGCCGTGCTGACCTCCAGAAGGGCTCGGAACACTGCTCCTGGGGGCCTGTTGAAGCCGTCGTGAAATGCGACGGCGTTTACGACGGTGTCAACACTAAGGCTCAGGATCAGAGAACCCGCCCCAGATTCTTGAAAACAGCAGGATAGCAATACTCGAGTAGTTGTTTGGTCATTAAGAGGAATATCACTGCAATGCTGTAGAACATTTTCAGCTTATAACACACTCGTCTTTGTGAATAAATGATTTTGTGTACATTTCTAAAGATTAATACTGCAAAAGGGGAAACAGAAATATTAACAGAAGCTAGGTACATTTCTTAAATCACAGAATGCTGGGAATTAACTGGAAGATATCGATCTTTCATTCTTGATTTGATGTTAACGTGGTACTGCAGGCCTCAAAGGGCTTTTAAAAGCTTTAAAATGTCAAGTCAATGACTGTTGTGTTCATTTTAAAACATGAAGAAAGATCTAGCCCCTCTGTGCTTATTTCTGTTGACACCAAGAACAAAGAATCTAAAACATGGAAGGATGAAAGAGTTTTTTTATATATAGTCAGTGGAATAGCATATTCTCAAACATTGACTTGATGATTCACATGTAATCAAATGTAAATGAATATTTCTGCTAGCGGTTTGGAATGGTAGCTGTCACACAGCATGAGTATCCATTAACCTGATCGCGAAGCAAAACCTGGGATTAGTGGTGGGAAAGTAAATGCTTTAAGATACCCATGGTTTAGAATAGCAATGGAACTGGCTGAGGGAGGGAATAATTGAAAGAGGACGCATATGGAGCGAAGATTTTTTAATCTCTTTTTCCTTTCATGGGATGTGGGTGTCACTGACAAGGCCAACATTTGTTGCCCATCCCTTCCTTGAACTGAGTGGCTCGCTAGGCTATTTCAGAGGGCAGCTAAGTGTCAACTACGTTGCTGTGAGTCCCGAGTCAAATGTAGGCCAGACGAGGTAAGGATGTCAGATTTCCTACCCTAAAGGGACATTAGTGAGCCAGGTGGGTTACCATAACTGAGACTCGTTTTATATTCCAGATTTATGAATGTTCCCGGAGCATTAACCCGTGCACCTGGATAACTGTGTCCAGTGACATTACCACTAAGCTAAGGGGCGTCATTCTCCGACCCCCCAGCGGATCGGAGAATGGCCGTTGGCCGCCGTGAATCCCGCCCCCGCCGGTTGCCGAAGTCTCCGATACCGGATATTCGGCGGGGGCGGGAATCGGGCTGCGCCGGTTGGCGGGCCCCCCCCGCTCGATTCTCCCGCCCGGATGGGCCGAAGTCCCGCCAATAAATTGCCTGTCCCGCCGGCGTAAATTAGAGTACCTATTTACCGGCGGGACAAGGCGACGTGGGCGGGCTCCGGGGTCCTGGGGGGCGCGGGGCGATCTGACCCCGGGGGGTGCCCCCACGGTGGCCTGGCCCGCGATCAGGGCCCACCAATCCGCGGGCGGGCCTGTGCCGTGGGGGCACTCTTTCCCTTCCGCCTCCGCCACGGTCTCCACCATGGCGGAGGCAGAAGAGAGTCTCCCCACTGCGCATGCGCAGGAAACTGTCAGCGGCCGCTGACGCTCCCGCGCATGTGCCGCCCCGACATGTCATTTCCGCGCCAGCAGGCGGGGCAACAAAGGCCGTTTCCGCCAGTTGGCGGGGCGGAAATCCCTCCGGCGCCGGCCTAGCCCCTCAATGTTGGGGCTCGGCCCCCAAAGATGCGGAGCATTCTGCACCTTTGGGGCGGCGCGATGCCCGTCTGATTGGCGCACTTTTGGGCGCCAGTCGGCGGACATCGCGCCGTTTGGGGAGAATTTCGCCCAAGATCTCTACTTTTCAAATCAAAAAGTTATAGGTTATGCCTCGAGCCTGGTAATTTATCAGACCTGTCAAGATTTGTAAAAGTCCACATGTCAGCTTTGCTCTGTAATCCATGTCACCTCCATACTCAGGGCAAATCTGTATTAAAAACAATCTATCTCAAATGCAGACAATCTTTTTTCAATAAATAAAAAGAGGTATATCCTGCTCCCAGAAGGCATGCCTGGGAGTGTAAAGCTGGAACATTACCTAATTGCGGGAGTAGTTTATAAGCACTCTAATGTAGTTGTACTATCGAACAGAAAAAGTAAATGAGGTATGTAAGAGAGTTACTACAATAATCGTGGGTACCTTTAATTGGACGGTACAGTGGTTAGTACTGTTGCTTCACAGCTCCAGGGTCCCAGGTTCGATTCCCAACTTGGGTCACTGTGAGGAGTCTGCATGTTCTCCCCGTGTCTGCGTGGGTTTCCTCCAGATGTTCCGGTTTCCTCCCACAGTCTAAAGATGTGCAGGTTTGGTGGATTGACCATGATAAATTGACCTTAGTGTCCCAAAAAAGTTTAGGTGGGGTTACTGGGTTGCAGGGAAAGGGTGGAGATGTGGGCTTGAGTAAGGTGCTCTTTCCCCAGTGCCAGTGCAGACTTGATGGGCCTACTGGCCTATTTCTGCACTGTAGATTCTATGATGCATGTAAATTGGGTGAATCAGATTGGCAAATACAGCCTGGAAAATTAGTTTATTGATTGCATTCAGAACAATTTCTTAGAATACTATGTTCTAGCACCAACCATGGAGCTATTCTAGACCTAGGGCGTCATTCTCCGACCCCCCGCCGGGTCGGAGAATGGCCGTTGGCCGCCGTGAATCCCGCCCCCGCTCCCGCCGAAGTATCCGGTACCGGAGATTGGGCGGGGGCGGGAATCGGGCCGCGCCGGTTGGCGGGACCCCCCGCTCAATTCTCTGGCCCGGATGGGCCGAAGTCCCGCCCAGAAATTGCCTGTCCCGCCGGCGTAAATCAAAGCTGGTATTTACCGGCGGGACCAGGCGGTGTGGGCGGGCTCCGGGGTCCTGGGGGGGGCGTGGGGTGATCTGACCCCGGGGGGTGTCCCCACGGTGGCCTGGCCCGCGATCGGGACCCACCGATCCGCGGGTGGGCCTGTGCCGTGGGGGCACTCTTTCCCTTCCGCCTCCGCCACAGCCTCCACCATGGCGGAGGCGGAAGAGACTCTCCCCAATGCGCATGCGTGGGAAACTATCAGCGGCCGCTGACGCTCCCGCGCATGCGCCGCATTTCCGCGCCAGCTGGCGGGGCAACAAATGCCATTTCCGCCAGCTGGCGGGGCGGAAATCCCTCCGGCGCCGGCCTAGCCCCTCAATGTTGGGGCTCGGCCCCAAAGATGCGGAGCATTCCGCACCTTTGGGCCGGCGCGATGCCCGTCTGATTGGCGCCGTTTTTGGCGCCAGTCGGCGGACATCGCGCCGTTGGGGGAGAATTTCGCCCCTAATTTTGTGCAATAAGATAGGATTAGTCAAGAACTTCATTGTAAAGGATTCTCTAGAAACAGTGAGCATAACATGATAGAATTTCACATTTGATTTGATGGTGAGAAATGTGGGTCTCAGACTAGTGTGTTGAAACCAAATAAAGATAATCATAAGGCCATGAAGACCATGTTGGCCACAGTGAGCTGGGAAACTCAGTTAAAATATATGACATTAGAGATGCAGTGGCAGACTTTTGAGGAGATATTTAATATCTTTCAGCAAACACTTATCCCAGTGAGAAAGAAAGATTATTTGGGAAGAAAATTAATGATGGCATCAAACTGAAAGAAACACTGTACAAATCTGCAAAGATTAGTGGTAGATCAGAAAATTAGGCAGATTTTAAGAACCAGCAAAGAATGACTAATAATGAACGGAGAAATTCGAGTATAAGAGAAAGCTAGTTACTAATATAAAAAATATTCATTTCTACAAGTATCTGAACAGAAAAAGTGTAATGGTGGTCCTCTAGAGAGTGAGTCTGGGGAGTTAAAAATGGAAAACAAGGAAATGGCAGAAGAGTTGAACAGTTATTTTGTGTCTGTAGGAGACTTAGGAGACATCCCAAAGATACTTAAACGTCAAGAGATAAAGGAGTTGGAGAAACTTAAAACAGTCACCATCATCAGGGTAAAGGTAATGTGAAAAATATTAGACCAAAGGCTGAAAAGTACCCAGAACTTGATGGCCTGCATCCTAGGGCCTTAATAGAAGTGGCTGCAGAGATAGCAGAGGCATTGGTTATAATCTTCCAAAATTCCTTAGATTCTGGAAGGATTCAAACAGATTGGAAAATTGCAAATTTAACACATTAATTTAAGGAAGGAGGGAGACGGAAAGCAGAAAACTACAGACCAGTTAGCTTAATACCTGTAATAGGTAAATTGCTAGAATCCATTTTTAACGAGCAGGATACTTACAAAATCATAATGGGATCAGACAGAGTCAACATGATTTTGTGAAAGAGAAAACTGTGTTTAACTAATTATTTTTTTCAATTTAGAGCGCCCAATTCATTTTTTCCAATTAAGGGGTAATTTAGTGTGGCCAATCCACCTACCCTGCACATCTTTGAGTTGTGGGGGCGAAACCCATGCAAACACGGGGAGTATGTACAAACACCACATGGACAGTGACCCAGAGCCGGGATCGAACCTGGGACCTCTGTGGCGTGAGACTGCAGGGCTACCACTGCACCAGCGTGCTGCCCTGTGTTTAACTAATTTAGAAGAGTAGTATGCTATTGAAATGGAGAGAAATTGCAGAACTCGGTGGTAGAGAGGGATCTGAGTGCCCAGGTACATGAATCTCAAAAAGTTAGTCTTCAGGTACAGCAAGTGATGAGAAAGGCTAATGAAATGTCATTGTTTATTGCAAGGGAAAATTTTACTGCAGCTGTGTAGGGTCTTGGTGAGGCCACATCTGGAGTATTGTGTCCAGTTTTGGCCTCCTTGTTTGAAAAAAGATCAGATTGTGCTGGGAGCATTTCAGAGTTGGTTCTATCGACTCATCACTGGGCTGAAGAACATATCTTTTGAACTTATCCTATGGAAGAAAGGTTGCACAAGTTGGGCCTTCACCCATTGGAGTTTAGAAGGATGGGAGGTGTTCTTATTGAAACAATAAAATCCTGAGTGAACTTGATTAGTTGAATGCTGAGAGGATGTTTCTTCTTGTGATAGAGACTAGAACAAGGGGACACAGTTTAAAAATAACAGGTCTCGCTTTTAAGATGGCGATGAGAATTTTTTTTCTCTCAGAGGATCATTGGGCTGTGGAATTCTCTTCCCCAGAGAGCAATGGAGGTTGGGTCATTGAGCTTATTCAAGGCACATTTAGCTAGATTTTTGATTGACAGAGGAGTCAAGGGTGATGGGGAACAGACAGGAAAGTAGAGTTGAGACCACAGCCAGATCAGCCATGATCTTAATGAATGGCGGAGCAGACTCAAAGGATAAATGGCCTACTCCTGCTCCTATGTCCTCTGTTCCTATATGCCTATGCCTTTTTATCACTTTCCCTCCAATGTGGCCCTATTTCAGTTTGACGTAAATTTTTATGCACCAGCTCTTGGGATGCTTTTTTTCTTCAGTACACCTGGCACAGAGTTCCGTGCACAAGGAACATGTATCAGGATTTCAGCCCTGCATTCCCCATCTTTTCCATTTAGTAAAAGTAAGGGATGCAAATCAATGGAGGTAATTACCTGACTACTGCTGACACACAATATTCTGCACCTTTTAGTTTAACATACAAACGCGAAAAGCCCAATTAAACTTTTCTTTTAAAAAAAGTAAACAGTACAGTTGTATGTAAAAGTAGAAAGTAGCTGAGAGGATTCCAGTAAGAGTGTTCCAGACACACAAAACTCCAAGCCTCATTTATTGTGATACTCCTTAGGCCTCAGCTGTTAAAGCAGAAAGATCTGAGTGTCCAAATGCGCTGATCACTAAAAGCTCATGGGATGAAAAGGCAAGCAAATGTTTGGGTTTATTTCAAGGAGCTCTACTATGAATGTGACCAAGTGATGCTTATTTAACATATGGGCCGAATTTTCCAGCCATTTCCACTGGCACGATTGTCCGGTCAGCATAGAGTCACAAATATCATAACAACTCAAGGGGTTAAATGATGAGAACAATTTGTCCAAATTACGTTTGCATTTTCTTGAGATTAGAAGGTTGCGGGCGATTTAAATGGAGCATTTAAAATGATGAAGGAATCTGATAGGTTACATAAATATGATAAAAGAATGATACAGCGCAAAAGGGGGCTCTTCGGTCAATCGATTTGTGAAAGTTCTTTGAAAGAGCAATCCAATTAGTCCCAATTCCTTGCCAATTCCCCTTAGCCCTATAAATGTTTCCCCTTCAAGTATTTATCAAGTTTTCTTTTGAAAGTTCCCATTGAATATGCTTCCACCACATCATAATTACTCACTGCGTAAATAATGTTTTCCTTGTGTTAGCTTTGTTTCTTTAACCAACCACCTTAAATCACCAATCTTCCTGCCACTGGAAGCAGTTTCTTATTAATTAGGATATCAAATCCCTTCATCAGCAAACACCTCCACTAAACCTTATGTTAAACCTCTCTGCTTTAAAGGGAACAACCCCAGCTTCTCCAATCTCTCCACATAACTGAAGTCTTTGATCCCTGCTTACCTTCTAATAGATCGTAGGTCGGTGCAGACTCGGTGGGTCGAATGGCCTTCTTCTGCACTGTATGTTCTATGTTCTATGTCTACGTTTGTTCTGTCTCCTCTGTGACCTCTCAAAGATCTTAACATCCTTCTTCAAGTTTGGTGCCCATAAATGACCACAGTACGCTAGCAGGGACATAACCTGTGTCTTTCCACTTTGCCAGTCCCTGCCCACCTGATATCTGTTACTATCCTTCTCTCTGCAAACTTTGAAATTACGTTCTGAACACCCATGCGTAGGTAATTAATAAACATCCAAATGAGCAATGTTCCTAATACCAGCCTCTAGGGAACATCACTGTATACTTCTGTCAATTCTGCAAACCACTACTCTCAGTGTTACATTGGTCCCTCAGAAGAACAGGCTTCTCGATGAGTACCCTTGGCCATCCAATTTGTGTCAAAGTCAATGAGCTAAGAGCAGGCTGGCTGCTCCCAGGAGAAAATTTAATGGCCGTCTTCTATCCATTTTCTTTCTTTAAAAAGACATTCTGACGAGTCCATTAACTGTTTGTATTGGCATAAGAGTAAAACTCTGCATTTAAATTATTCAAGCATTGCTTGTAATTTAAATTTACATTCTCCTTTATCATTTTGGCCTTTGTTGCATCTGTGAAGAATAGCATCACATTGGTAGATTGTCCTGGGAACAATCACTGCTAGTAACTAAGCTACTTTTCATGGATGTTCATTGCAGAACTCCTATAAGACGTGACTAAAATACGTATTCAAATAATTAAGATAGGTACTAGAAAGTTTTGCTTTACTTAGAGGGTTTTGCACTTTATGATAATTAGTCAGTGGTAAACTGATGAAGTGACACGCTAGTGAGGAGTGACTTGACAATTTCCTGAGAAAGGCATGTCTGTATCCATGCGTGTGTGAGTATGTGTGGCATGTAACACGCACTAAGTTATTTTACCGATGTACAATGGATAACCGTGGGCTCCTGCGGATTTCTTGCTTGAAATAACTTCTCAAGTGGAGAGATTTCCCTAAATTAGCTATAGGTGTATTTCTCCAGTTGGCATGATGGGGTAGGATGGGTGGGGGTTGATGTCATGGGGGTTTGCTTCTCCTAGAGCTTAGCATGGTAATCAACTGAGCCATACTCAGGTCTGAGAAGCTTAAGCTGAATTGCCTTCTTCCTAATCCTGCGCTCCTTAAACTGATTGTAATACCCCTTCTTCTACCCTGGCTGGGATTTGCTAAAGTGCGCACAGTCCAGGGATTCTCCTGTTCTGTGTGGCTCAGTTCTGCACTAGGACGGCAGCTATCAAATGAGCCATTAGAAGAATCTTGCAATAATAATACCAAGGCTTAGATCTTCATAGCATATTGGGAACTGCATTCATTAAATTATTTTCAAAAGAATAAAAGTGGAAGTCTTTTTGCTCGTTGTATCTAAGAAGCGTAATTCTGAAACAATACCGAATAACTGCAACGTATTGGCACCTCTGGTTAAAAAGTGTATACAAGGTGGCTAATTAATTTGTTTGCACACTTATACTGAGTGACATAAATGCTGATATTCCCCAAATGCATCTAGGACGACTGAGAATATGACTTTCTGCTTCTATGTCATTATTTAAGACAAAACAATTCTAACAAGCAATACAGAGGTTGAACTGGCAGTGAGAGAACACTAATAAGGAATACAGATCTGCCAAGAAAAAGAGAGAAAGGACAACTCCAACTCTTGTCCTTCCTGGAGCCAATTCCGGATTGAGGAAGTCCTGACCATTATTGTTTCTTTCATCTGGGAGGAATTGGTTCAGGCAACGGAAAAGGATTGGAAGTGTTCTTCAAGTTCATGTTTCCTGTGTCATTGTAATATTATTTTGATTTGTTAGTGTTGTTTTTATGATGAGAATACACTATATGAACAATTATTTTCTTTCTCATTTGATGAACAGCCTATTAACCGGCACTCTTTGGGATGCGAGTCTGTAATAATGGGTGAAAAACTGAAATGTTGTTACACTATAACTGCTGTCTGTCTGCCGTCATGCACTTAATCATGTTTTTATTTTAGCATTCACTGCATACATTACATTACTGTTAATCATGTGTTTGTAATCTTATAAGCCTTTGCAATACTTCATCCATTTCCTTAAGTTTATTTTCTTGTTTTCCGATTGCAAGTATTGATTTTGACTGATGCTGTGTTTGGTACTTTTCCCCCTCCAAAAAACAAAAATTCTCTTCTTCTTTTGTCATTCGATCAAAAACCAAACCAAGCAGAGACAGTCATAACCCGCAGTGTCAGGCTGTAGGAAAAGTATCCATAACAATGAAATGGAGAAAACGGTCCAGTGCGTAAGTTCTGTCAACTAGAAGTTAAAGTGTGATCTGATGGCGTCATGTAACAAGCTCAACGATTGGTTGCATGACATGCCGTCAAGTTTCGTGGAGGTGCTGTGAAAGCATTTTTCTTGGATGTTGTATCAGTTAATGATTGGCCAGTCATGATCACATGTGCCTTTTGACTGCGTGCTGCCACTATTTTTGCTGTGCTCATTTTAGTTTAGTGTTTGCAGTGGTTCTTTCAATAATTATTATTTCTCTTTATTTTTTTTAAATTTTCTTTTAGTCCTGTCAGCTTTCTTCGCTTCTTTAGATGTCACATAAAACATGATTCCAAATCCTTTTTTTTAATAACTAAATAACTAAATAAATGAGGTTTACCTGTATAATAAAAAAATGTGTGGTCAGTTACTTTGCACTGAAACTATTGTGATTTGTTTATTTTTTGGAGGAGGGGGCCTTTTTCATTTGAAGTGCCTAGGGCAAAAAAAAAACATAGTCGGATGCTCGCCGTCGTAAATCCAAACTTACACAAACAAGATCAAAATGGCCGATGCGTGCCTAACAATTTCAGCAATTTCAGATTCATTTTCAGTAGTATGTAAAAACATTCAGAACAAAAGTGCTTTTTTTGTGCAACTGAAAAAGTGTCCTTTGAAATTGTTTTTTTACTTTTGCTGTTGTAATTGTTCGATTGCTGTGTACGGTTTGCTCTTTGTTTAACCAACAGTGTGGGAACCTGCCAGCATGGATTGATATTCCGCATGTGACTCTTCCACTGAAGTGGATCATTGCAGTTCTAGTTTCTATTGTTTTAAAAGTGAAAGCGGAATCTGCCTGCTAGCTGTAGACAGAACTGCTGTGAGATTTTTCTTTGGATTAGTATTAACTCTAATGTTTTATATAGCATTGCACTTTTTAAAACATGTAATGCAGATTCTTAAAGAGACAGTATCCCTATTTTTTTTGTGTGGTTAACCCAGGCTGAATGCCAAAACTGTATGTAATCAACTTTTTTTTAAGCTAATCCTTTCAAATATTGCAGCCTTCTCAAAATATTTTGTGGTTTCTGTTCTTCTCGCCCGTCCTGGTACTATCTTTAAAATAAGCTCTTGCTTTGGCTCTCTAAAGGGACTGCAGCATTTTCTCTCCCTGAACAAAGGCTGGATATTGGGCTCTTCCAAATTTTCTCTTAGCATCCATCTACCATGGTGATTTTCCCTAAATTTACCTTTCAGTAGCTTCAACCGTTATTCTATACGTAATGAGGCAGTAATGCTCCACATGGAGTTTTTATAAATAAATATGTTTTAAATATATTTTATTTGCCCTTCTCACTTACTTCCATTCAAGGCCGAATTGTCCAAAATTCCTCAGTTTTTCAATCTGCTGCCTCTCAGAATCAGTTGTGTGCACCTCATTCCCGCCATCTCCAGTGTTTGAATTCCTCCCTTATATTTCAACGACCAAACTCAACTCAAGGTGGGGTCTCACATAAAGTTTCAGCGCATGATTTTCCAACTCGCATTCCTACTGAAATTAGCAATACTTGCACATTTCTTTCTGCTCTGTTCAGTATGACTTCAGTCAAACTGACAGCAGCAGCCTGATTGACAAACACCACATATCCTGCCTATCTACCCGCCCTAAGTTGCAGTCCACTATTGTCCTGCACATTCAGGACTGGAGAACTTAATTTGCATTGAAAGACCCCACACATTGTCATGTTTCTGTCATAAAGATTGTGTGCTACTGCTGAATGAAGTCAAATACATTTATTATAAAGTATTTACAGCACAGAAACCAGCCATTGGCCGTACAGGTGCATGCCAATGTTTATGCTCCACACAAACGTACTCTCACCCTTCGTCATCTAGCCCCATCAACATACCCATCTATTTCTTCTCATCATATGTTTATCTACCTTCCCTTTAAATGCACCTATGCTCGTCACCTCAACTACCCCTTTAATTGCACTCTCTGGTAAAGAAACTTTTCCTGAATTCCCTATTGGATTTCTTAGTGACTATCTGACATGTGTGGACTCTAATACAAGGGCTTTATCAATGCAGAAATAATTTGGGTGCTTATTCGACTCATCAAAAAATAACTTATATGCAGTCAAGCCATAAATTTAAACTACACACAAATTTAATATTTTGAAAAGGCTGAAGGCTTCAGAAAAGGTTATGTTTTGTAGATGCAATCCCCGGACTTTCAGATTGAGGGCAAAAAAAACGCAGGATGCTGTTTCTTTAGATTATAGTGACAGTAAAGTGCAATTGGTGTAGATCTATTACGCTTTCACGCTCCCATCTCTAACATGTCTTATCTTGTCTTCACCTTTTAGGGCGGAAACTGGAGAGGACCGCATGTACAAAAAAAATAATAAAAGTACTGTTAAATAAACCTTTGGACATATCAGCATACGCCAATCAAGCTGAAGACTTCTTCAGACTTTTATCTTTGACTGCTCTGATTGTTTAGACTGTTAAGTCTCTTCAAAATGTATCACTTCTGCTGAAGGATGAGTTTTGAACGCCTGGAAGGAGAAAATATAAAAAAAAGATACTAGGAGCTTGTAGAGCAACAAGTTGATAAGGAGTGCCTGTTGTCATCATGGATACAGTTGCCATGGTCACACATGGTAACAGTCACTATAAGTATCTGTCATTCCTTAGGTATTTTAGGGACCAAAGGACCAAACTTTTTATTGCAGACTTGTAGTCGTATGTAAATTACGGATTTCTTTCCTTCTCACACTGTTCCTAAAACAGTCTGAAGAGTTTATCTTGAATTGTAAAAAAGTAAAGTAATAATAATGATAATACTTAACTGCTTTTAAATAAGCAAGATTGTAGTTCTTTGATACTTTGGGAGGCACTTTGGTATCATTAATTCAAGTAAGTAGTTTTCATATGGTTTTCTGTAACTTTCATGAGGACTGAAATTTGAGATTGGCTTAACTGTGACCTGTGGGAAGCAAAAAAATAATAATCTTACTGAGCGAGGACTATTTTGGAAATAGGATTATTGCTTGAAAATGGTTCATTGTGTTCTTAACCTTCCCTTAAAAAAAGAAACTCAATAGATGTACAGAATAATAAAAAAAACTTTTAAATTACCGATATAAAAATATTAAAAAATTAGACATAAAAATGCAAAAAAATAGAGGTTAGCATTACTGCTAAAAATAAGAAATCCTGTAGAATTGTAATTTTGTAGAATTTAGATGAGCATATGTTCATATACTGCCAATTGCTATCTGATCCTGTTAAATACTGACAGAAGATAAGCTACACTTGGCAGCTCCTTGACTGCAATCATTCCAGCTACGATTAAAAAGAATTAAAAATATATTTAAAAAACACACATAAAAATTGAAACTATTATAAACATTGCAGCAAAACGCCGATGCGAATATCCAACAGGTTAGTGAGGACCTGGTCTGACACGCATCTGTCTGGAAAACCTGCTTGACATCATCAGGACCTGCTCTTAGCGAAACTCTTACCGACCTCCATCCTTTATGATAACACACTCTCGTGTTCAAACAAAAAGCAAACTTCAGGGCCAGCGTAAAGCCCTGACTCCCACCAAATTAACATTGAGTCCGTATTTCAAAAGAAATAACACAAAAAAGAGAATCTCTGTTGTTTACAGGAGGTACAAAAAAAAACAGAGAATGTTTAAAAGGTTCTGGCTCTGTTTTATGTAAATAAATTTGCATATTTTGTAGGACTTTTACTGTACTGATTGAGAAAAAAAAGGAAACTATTTAATGAAAGCACGGTATTTATCTTTGGTAACTGATGCAATGGAGCAGTTGAAACAAAAAGCACTGTGTTGATTGCTGTAAAATCTGGAACCAATTTATTTATGAATTATTTATTCAGTTTATTTATTGTTCTTTCAGGAGGATGTCATAGTTTAAGTTAATTTACAAATGCCAACATTATGGCTGGCTGCTGCTTTGTTTTATTTTTTTTAAATTTATTCCTCGTAAGAGATCTTTTTTAAAAATACATTCATTTTGATATTTTTTCAATTTCTATTCACTGCCTCTTTTTTTCTATAATTTTTGTTTCTGTCACACTTTATCAAAAGAAAAATACTGTATACCTATATCCAGTGTGGCATACAGTTATTACAAGACTGCTCTCTTCACTCTCAATTACCTGGAAACAATTGTAATCTTCATGTAAGTACTGGATGACGCTTTTCAGCTTAGCCCTAAATAAAGCACAGTTTAAGAAAAAGCACCTTGGTCTCTTTTGGGTCTGTTCACGTCGCCACTGACTTGCACATTCAACCCAAGTGGTTGCACGCAATTTCTCACACATCAGCTTTGCTATTTTAAAACTGTCGAAAAGATTGCTCTATCTTTAGGGAAGCTACAAGCTGTGAAAAATTGTTCACTAATGAACAAAGGTTTCCCTGACAACCCCGGAACTAACAATGGAGGGTAAATCCATTCTCGAGGCAATCAGGTTCGACGTAGGGTGCCTGCACTTTTCCAAACACCAAATCAAAGAGAAGCCTGGAGAGGAGCTCAGAATACCACCATGCAGCCAAGAACTACTGATACCTAAGGGTATCAGTCCAGCACTCTACCACCAGAGGTGTAAGAACAACACAGAGAGGCACCGAGGAAAGTGGTTTATAAAAACAGCGCCTGCTGCAACATGAACTTGCTTTATACGCAGCTTCTATAAAACTAGTAACCTTTTCCCAGCTATTTCACATGAGAATATTCAGACAAAATGTGTAAAATAAAACAAAGCAATACCAGGATAGGTGACTAAAAGCTTGGCCGAAGAGGCAGAACCTCCTTGCTCCAAAATACAATCGTCGGAATTTGGCTCCCGAAATCTCCAAATATGAAAACATTAAACCAGAATAGGGAGTGCGTGTTATACAGAGTGACAATTCTGATCAGGGAAGGGATTTAGCAATATTGGCAGTAAATGTGTTGGATGCATAGCTCTCTGATAAATAAGATACTGGTTGCATTACAAGAGGGAAAGGATATAAATCAAATGATTTACCATTATTACTGCAGTAGTCACTGATGATGTGCCATATGGAGTGCTGTTTGTGATACTCATCACTGCACCATACAAGTTATGTTATTTGGTCCTCAAGAGGGTGCAGTATTGTGCTTAATCTAATTATAAAGGAGGAGATTTCAAGTAGACTAAAGTAGAAGTTTTAAAAATCATGACGAGATTAATAACTACCAGTATCAAGGGGGTGATGACCTGTAATTGGCTGGAAACTCAGCAATCATCTCATTAAAAACCACTGCCTGAAGAGTTCTCACTGTGTATTGAAATGACAATGACTATGTATTGTTGCTGTCATGATGTGTTTCTAAAGGCTGCCTTGTACATGTGATTTATAATGCATTAACCGTGAGTTCTGTTGAATAATGACATGGTTTCACAATCACAGAAACATTAGCACAGAAACAAATAAACTGCCTCTCATAAAATGAGAAACATTTCTCATTTTTGTTAATTTTGAGCCATGGGTTCAAAAAACAAAAATGTGCCACTTTGAAAAAGCTAATTCACACACCATCTAATCCACATTGTGGCTCCGATTCCCTTGTACTTCACGCCCAGAGAGCATTTATTCTCAAAATGCAAAGACCACACCAAAGGGGGCAGAAAACTGTGATGGCAGGTCACTAACCCCTTTCTACATTGCTGTGAGATTTCTAGGATTTCTCTAAGGTGGGTGGGCAGCCTTAACTGACGATAGGTGCATGCTGAGAGCAGACATTTAAACAAAGTGGGAGACGATATTTCTGCTTCTTCCATCTCATCTTCCTCAGGTTTAAGGGGGGCATCCAGGCATAGTAGAAGAGATCAAGCTCCTGGGCTGGTTTCTCTGATTTTGAGACTAAGTGCTGACGCCGGCGTGGGAACGGTGGCATTTTACGACCGAAAAAATGGCGCCAAACGGCCATCGATCTTCTGTCTGGTGGAGGGGTAGCAGGCATACAGCGTAAAGCCCACGGCTCTAGCTGTGGATACGGCCGGAGAATTACCGCACCGTGCAAATTGGTGCCGGCCGCTCGCAAACCCGGTCTGCCAAATAGTGTTCATTTTGGCCAGGCTCGCCACACCCGGACCACCCCCCACCAGTGCCCCCAGCCCCCGCTAAAGACCCCCAGCCCGTGGATCGACACTCCTCTCCCTGACTGTGGAGGCGCTGGACTTAGTCTGCAGCTGCGACGCCGAGTTCCCGAAACAAAATACCACACCGACCATCGACGTCGGTGGCAGGGCCTCAGGTAATGTCCTGAGGCCGCCCCGACCGCGTGCGGTGTACTCCTAGAGTACGCCATTTTGGAGGGAGCGGAGCATCGCAAAAGCGGCGCCACCCCCGATTGCGGCATCAACATGGATTCTGTGGTCGATCGCAAACGCAATTTTGCCGTCGGAGACCGGGGAATCCTGCCCCCTGTGTCAAGTAAGGCAAAAAAGCTAACCAAAGCTCAAGAATGGAGGCAGCTTTTAAAAAACATTTATAGAGACTCTGCTCTTGGTCAAGAGATCCTACAGGCAGCAGCCATTTCTCCGAACCCCTGCTGTGTACCTTATCACTGCTCACCCCAAATTCTGATTTACTGTCCCAAATTCCTGGGATGCCTGAGCCCAATCCCTGAGCTTACAATTAGAGGCAGGTTTATTCAGGCCTGGCACAGCACACTTTGATGTGGAGATCCCCCACATTGCTACTAGTTATGGATGCAATTACATTAATTGGCAGATGTGTAACTTGTGAACTGTGGGTAAGCCATTCACTGACAGCACACTTTCCCCAAGTTGGAAGGTGACGGGTTCAAGCTCCAGTCAGAATTTGACCACATACTCCAGCACAGTACTAAGAGCTGTAATGTCAGAGGAGACTTCAAAGGAGACCTTGGGCACGATCTTCCCAAAAGGGAACAAAGTCTCCAAGAGCCGGTGCAGACTCAAAGGGCCGAATGGCCTCCTTCTGGACTGTAAATTCAATGATAATCTATGATTAATCTAGGACAAAGGTTCGGCACAACATCGTGGGCCGAAGGGCCTGTTCTGTGCTGTATTTTCTATGTTCTATGTTCTATGTTCTGGCGAGCACGTTTAGCCGCATGCTTCTCGGCACTCGCAGTGCCGAGAAACACGTGGCTATTCAATGCTACTTGTGTTGAATAAGGGGTTTTAATGAAGAACTCGCCGCCTAGGCCATACATAGCCCCATTTTTACAACGGGGAGCTCCGCTCGCCGGATCTCCCCATTGTAGCGAGAGGTCAGGGCGCCATTTTTAAATGCCATCCTGATCTCCGAGGCCCACAAATAAAATCACTGACCTCACCCCAGTCCCCCCCCCAACCCAGGCTAAATCACATGCATGCAAAAAATGCCAACTTGGCACCTTGGCAGTGCCCCTGCCACCCGGCAGTGCTAGGATGGCACCCAGGTGGCACTGCCAGGGTGCCAGGCTGGCACAGCCAGGATACCCAGATGGCACCAGCAGTGCCAGGGCACCACCCTGCTCAAAGGGCATACACTGAGGGGGACCACGGATCCCCTTGGTGACCCCCACGAGCGCCATTATGTCTGGTCCCCACTGACCGGCGCTCGCCCGACCTCTCCTAGGCGAAGGGATTGAATCCCAAAGCCTCAGCTATCTCGGAAATCTGCACATTAGAGTAAGGCTTACTGCCTCGCTCTAATATGCAGATTTGCCAAAGTGTGATCCCGTCCATTGTGGCCGACATTTTCCTTTCAACGTCGTGCGAGATTGCATTGAATCTCGCAAAGCATTGAGAGCCGGGTAGATCCTGGGAGCAGGGTCCCCCGGCTTTCACCAGCCATACTGCACTGCAGCGCAATGCTTTTCCGGTGCAGCGTGGCCGGAAGATCGCGCCCCTTAAGTCAAACCCCTTTCAGGTGGAAAAGATCCAATGGGACTTTTTGAGCAGGACATTTTTCCCAATGGTCTGGGCACCATTTATCTCCCCATGAAAATAATTAAATTGTAAAATTGGGCCTGACCCAAAATCAGACATGAAATTTAACCTGCAGTTTTTGCTTCCAATGCAGGCAACACACAGGTGCTGTGCTGCCTCCTAGTGATTGGAATACATTGAAATGATTGCATATTTGTGAGAGCGCAGCAGAAATTCATACTTACCTGCACAACCTGCCAGTCTGCATCTTTTAAAGGAGGAAATTGCTGGTGCTGGATGTAATTGCAAAAGAAAGTTTGATCTGGAAAAGACACAAGAGGATGGCCTCTGCAGAGAACGGCCTCCGAGACTTTCCAATGCTGCATTGCAGGACATAGACTGAGGAGATGCACAGGAGGAAAGATGCCCGTCATCTATACACAGGGATAAGGAGGCCTGCCAGAAAAGTTAACAGTGCAGCTACCTGTGGCGGTCAATATCAGGATGTAGCTCCGAGGATTTGGGTGCAATGCAGCTAAAAGTTCAAAGACCTCACACCAATGGTCAAGGGCAGTGAATTCATCTTTTGACACCATATATCCTACCAAATGCACCACCGGCCTCTACACTGTTCAGTGCAACACTCCCACTTCACTCACATACCAACAATCTTTATCGATCACACACAATATTCATAGTTTCATCTCACCCTCACACATTAGCACTGCTGTAAGACTCATGTCCACTTCTCACAACTTGCACACACTGTCAGTAATTTAACCACAGTCGCATGGTAGCACAGTGGTTACCACAGTTGCTTCACAGTGCCAGGGTCTCAGGTGCGATTCCCGGCTTGGGTAACTGTCTGTGCAGAGCCTGCACGTTCTCCCCTTGTCTGCGTGGGTTTCCTCCGGGTGCTCCGGTTTCCTCCCACAGTCCAAAGATGCACGCGTTACGTGTATTGGCCGTGCTAAAATGCCCTTAGTGTCCAAAAACATTAAGTGGGGTTACTTGGGAAAGGGTGGAGGTGTGGGCTTAAGTGTGGTGCTCTTTCCAAGGGTCGGAGCAGACTCGATGGGCCAAATGGCCTCCTTCTGCGCCGTAAATTTGATGTCTATATCCAACCATGACAAACACATCACCCAAACACATTGTGCTCATCAGGTGTGATTGGCAGACCCAGAAGTGGATTGGCCAATTAACAGGCGGCCCGCGCTGAGGAAGGCTCACCGCTGCCGTGGGAGGGGGCGCGGGGCATCGGGAAATGTGCTTCTAATGAGCCCCTTGAAGGCAGACATCTGCTGGGGAATTGCCACAAAGCTGCAGACCTCTACAACTTAAATGAGACAAAAAGTGCAGCACATTCCAGCGCCTGACAGCAGAACTCATAAAACCTCAGTTCCCAGTCATCTTTTTTCATTATAATTCACCCCAGGGACATGTCATCCTGCCCTGGTTTGAATTTACTGTGAAAACGTGAAGGCTGTCTGTCCAAATGGCCAATCCGACCACCATAAAAGTTGGCAGACCAGGTAAATTCACTTCCACTTGGCTCTTTAATGGACTTCGTTGCTTGCTTAATTGTCAACAGGTGTTCTTCCAACCTCCGCACCTGCCCACCAAGCAAAATATCACGTGAATGTACGATGATTTGGGACGCATGCCCAATGTCATATTGCATGATTTCACACGTTGTTGTCCACGCACGCACCTTCTCAAAAATGTAAACTTCTGGCCATTATATCACACTAACAGACATACTCCCCTCTCTCTGTCAGGAAAGAATGTCTCATAACTGGAGGCAGAAGTCCCTAACAAGCAGGTGGCAGACATGGCTGTATGTCCTTACCTTCATGGGGCAGGCAGTGTTCCCATCATTGTAGCAGCCATGACTGAGGCCATGAGCAGAAATGGGGCAAAAACCATTAGAGGTAATGATATTCTATTTTCTAATCCGCCTCACATTCTGCATCCCTGTCTTCCCATGATCTCTTCGAAGTTATAAACTGTGGATGGTGTAATTATGTATCTCTTCCCTTCCCTCCTCACCTCACCCCAACCCTATTGTTGTGCCTTTCTCCTTTCAGAAACCTGGGAACTTCAGACTAGTCAGGCTGTAGTGGAAGGGAAAGGGGTGAAAGCACAGAAAGACACTGATGATGAACGAACACACCACGCACTGTTACACTTGCAACCACCAGCTTACAGCATGTACGGTAGAGGGTAACTTAGAAGTGGGATATGCACATGGAGAGACACTGGGCACAAGCGACCTGCAGCCAGAGTGAGGGGGCAAAGGTAGTGCGGGTGCCAGTTACCGAAGGACAAGGTCACACACAAGTTTTGCTGTGCAGAATTTCAGTGGGGCAGCGGACAGAAAAGGCCGATGGGCATGAGTGATGAAATGCTTGGTGCATTGGTAGGTCTGTCAGAAAACATGCTGTCGATGTCAAGCGCTATATGATCATATGAATTAAAAACAGGACCAGGCCACTCAGCCCCTCGAGCCTGCTCTACCATTCAATAAGATCATGCCTGATCTAATTTGAACCTCAACTTCACATTCCTACCTACCCCCAATAACCTTTCACCCCATTGCTTATCAAGAATCTATCTGCTTCTGACTTATAGAAAGACAAAAGGTAGGATTCCCTGTACCGGGACGCCCGAATCACGTTCTCCGATGGGATGGACAGCTGGGCATCGAACAGAATCGGGATGAATGCCGGGTGCCGACCCGATGGCTATGCTCCGACCCTCCGCTAGTGTCGGGATCACGGCCCATAGCCACGAGCCAGTGGGAGCATGTAAATAAATGCAAATGGGTCTTTATGCCGTTTGCATTCTTCATTTAGCAGGCCCAGTACCCCATGCTCCAGCCCTCCTTGATTCTCTGGTCCCTGCGGCCAGGAATCACGTGGATATGGATCACCTGTGGTCTCTACCAGTGAGGCCCGGACTTGTGCACCTCAAGGTGTGCCAAGGGAATAACGCCCCCAAAGAGGTAGGCCCTTGGCCCACCGCGAGGTCCGACCATGCCTGGGCCCACGCTGGTTGAGATCATCCGAGCCAAACCGAGGGCCTCCCCCCCACACTGCACTGCCTGTTTGCCCCTCCTTTAACAGACCCCCCACCACACACACAAATTCTCCCCCAGGGACACCCGTAATAGAGGGACCCCCAAGGGACCACTGCAATAGGGATACCCCCAGGCACCCCTATAATATGGAGACCCCCAGAGGGACTCTTGCAATAGAGGGTGCCCTTAGGGACACCCCTGACCAAAGGGAACTCCCATGGGGAATACCTGTAGTAGTGAGACTCCCCCCCCCCCACCCCCCACAGGACCCTCTGCCTAAAGGGACCCCCTGCCTAAAGGGACACCCCCCCCCATGTACACAACCCTGCAGAATAGCATCCCTGTCTGGAAACTAGAGAGAGCAGCCCAGACAGGGGCAGTGAGAAATATTACAGCTGTAGCATTACCTAGAGGATCCACTTGTCCATTCCTTGACCTGTATCTGGTTCCCACATTAGCTGCAAGCCATTCATAGATTTCTAGTAGTGGTCTGTGATTAACAGCTTCTGTAAACATTGACCGTATAAGAGATGTAGGTGTATTCAAAGCACTAAGTGCATTCTAATCACTCAAGTGTGTGATTACACAGCACTTACTTATCTTTGACGTGGTTAATGTTTGTAAACATTGGGGTTGCACCACTTAGGCCATTGAACCGTGAAGGGAAATTAATGAATCAAAGCTGCAGATTGTTTGCAGAAACTGTCAATCACAGTCCACTATTAGAAAGCCAAGAATGACTTGCAGCTAATGGATCTGTGCAAACCAGATGCAGGTCGCAACTGCTCTCCTTCGAGGAATGAACATGTGGAGCTTCAAGGTTAATGTTACAGCTGTAATTCTTCTCAGTGTCCCTCTTTGGACCGCTTTTTAGCTTCCAGAAAGGGGTCCTTTTCTGGGGGTGGGGTGGGGAATATGTACGGGGGGTTCATATGAGGGAGATCCGTTTAGGCAGGTGATCCCTGTGGAGGGTTCCCCTATTACAAGGGTCCCTCCGGGGGGGCCCTTTGGTCAGGGAGTCCCTGGGAGAGTCCTCCTGTTACAAGGGTCCCTGTGGGGTCTCCCTATTACAAAGGTCCCTGTTGGGCCTCCCTAATACATGGGCCTCTGGGGGTGTCCCCCTGTTACAGGAGTCACTGTGGGGGGAGGGGGGGTGCCCCTATTACAGGGGTCCCTACACAAGTTCCCTTTGGTTAGGGGGTCCCTGGGAGATCCCCCTATTACAGGGGTCCCTATGGGAGGTCTCCCAATTACAGGGGTCACTGTGGATGTCTACTTATTACGGAGGTCACTGTGTGTGTCTACCTATTACAAGGGCCAAGTGGGTGTCTACCTATTACAAGGGCCAAGTGGGTGCCTACCTATTACAGGGGTCACCGTGGGTGTCTACCTATTACAGGGGTCACTGTGGGTGTCTACCGATTACAGGGGTCACTGTGGGTGTGTACCTATTACAAGGGCCCAGTGGGTGTCTACCTATTACAAGGGCCAAGTGGGTGTCTACCTATTACAAGGGCCAAGTGGGTGTCTACCTATTACAAGGGCCAAGTGGGTGTCTACCTATTACAGGGGTCACTGTGGGTGTCTACCTATTACAGGGGTCACTGTGGGAGTCTACCTATTACAACGGCCAAGTGGGTGTCTACCTATTACAGGGGTCACTGTGGGTGTCCACCAATTACAGGGGTCACTGTGGGTGTCTACCTATTACAGGGGTCACTGTGGGTGTCTACCTATTACAGGGGTCTCTGTGGGTGTCTACCTGTTACAGGGGTCGCTGTGGTGGTCTACCGATTACAGGGGTCAGTGTGGGTGTCTACCTATTACAGGGGTCACTGTGGGTGTCTACCTATTACAGGGGTCACTGTGGGTGTCTACCTATTACAGGGGTCACTGTGGATGTCTACCGATTACAGGGGTCAGTGTGGGTGTCTACCTATTACAGGGGTCAGAGTGGATGTCTACCTATTACAGAGGTCACTGTGGGTGTCTAACGATTACAGGGGTCAGTGTGGGTGTCTACCTATTACAGGGGTCACTGTGGGTGTCTACCTATTACAGGGGCCACTGTGGATGTCTACCGATTACAAGGGTCAGTGTAGGTGTCTACCTATTACAGGGGTCAGAGTGGATGTCAACCTATTACAGGGGTCACTGTGGGTGTCTAACGATTACAGGGGTCAGTGTGGGTGTCTACCTATTACAGGGGTCACTGTGGGTGTCTACCTATTACAGGGGTCACTGTGGGTGTCTACCTATTACAGGGGTCACTGTGGGTGTCTACCGATTACAGGGGTCAGTGTGGGTGCCTACCTATTACAGGGGTCACTGTGGGTATCTACCTATTACAGGGGTCAGTGTGGGTGTCTACCGATTACAGGGGTCAGTGTGGGTGTCTACCTATTACAGAGGTCACTGTGGGTGTCTAACGATTACAGGGGTCAGTGTGGGTGTCTACCTGTTACAGGGGTCACTGTGGGTGTCTACCTATTACAGGGGTCACTGTGGGTGTCTACCTATTACAGGGGTCACTGTGGGTGTCTACCGATTACAGGGGTCAGTGTGGGTGTCTACCTATTACAGGGGTCACTGTGGATGTCTACCTATTACAGGGGTCAGTGTGGGTATCTACCTGTTACAGGGGTCACTGTGGGTGTCTACCTATTACAGGGGTCATTGTGGGTGTCTACCTATTACAGGGGTACAGGGGTCAGTGTGGGTGTCTACCTATTACCGGGGTCAGTGTGGGTGTCCACCGATTACAGGGGTCAGTGTGGGTGTCTACCGATTACAGGGGTCAGTGTGGGTGTCTACCTGTTACAGGGGTCACTGTGGGTGTCTACCTTTAAAAGGGTCCCTGTGGGGGTCTACATATAACAGGGGTCACTGTGGGTGTCTACCTATTACAGGGGTCACTGTGGGTGTCTACCTATTACAGGGTTCACTGTGGGGGTCTACCTATTACAAGGGCCAAGTGGGTGTCTACTTATTACAAGGGCCAAGTGGGTGTCTACCTATTACAGGGGTCACTGTGGGTGTCTACCTATTACAGGGGTCACTGTGGTGGTCTACCGATTACAGGGGTCAGTGTGGGTGCCTACCTTTAAAAGGGTCCCTGTGGGGGTCTAAGTATTACAGGGGTCACTGTGGGTGCCTACCTATTACAGGGGTCACTGTTGGTGTCTACCTATTACAGGGGTCACTGTGGGTGCCTGCCGATTACAGGGGTCAGTGTGGGTGTCTACCTGTTACAGGGGTCACTGTGGGTGTCTACCTATTACAGGGGTCAGTGTGGGTGTCTACCTATTACAGGGGTCACTGTGGGTGTCTACTGATTACAGGGGTCAGTGTGGGTGTCTACCTATTACAGGGGTCACGGTGGGTGTCTACCTATTACAGGAGTCAGTGTGGGTGTCTACCTGTTACAGGGGTGGCTGTGGGTGTCTACCTATTACAGGGGTCACTGTGGGTGCCTACCGATTACAGGGGTCAGTGTGGGTGTCTACCTGTTACATGGGTCACTGTGGGTGTCTATCTATTACAGGGGTCACTGTGGGTGTCTACCGATAACCGGGGTCAGTGTGGGTGTCCACCGATTACAGGGGTCAATGTGGGTGTCTACCTATTAGAGGGGTCACTGTGGGTGTCTACCTATTACAGGGGTCACTGTGGGTGTCTACCGATTACAGGGGTCAGTGTGGGTGTCTACCGATTACAGGGGTCAGTGTGGGTGTCTACCTGTTACAGGGGTCACTGTGGGTGTCTACCTTTAAAAGGGTCCCTGTGGGGGTCTACATATAACAGGGGTCACTGTGGGTGTCTACCTATTACAGGGGTCACTGTGGGTGTCTACCTATTACAGGGTTCACTGTGGGTGTCTACCTATTACAAGGGCCAAGTGGGTGTCTACTTATTACAAGGGCCAAGTGGGTGTCTACCTATTACAGGGGTCACTGTGGGTGTCTACCTATTACAGTGGTCTCTGTGGGTGTCTACCTGTTACAGGTGTCACTGTGGTGGTCTACCGATTACAGGGGTCAGTGTGGGTGTCTACCTTTAAAAGGGTCCCTGTGGGGGTCTAAGTATTACAGGGGTCACTGTGGGTGCCTACCTATTACAGGGGTCACTGTGGGTGTCTACCTATTACAGGGGTCACTGTGGGTGTCTACCGATTACAGGGGTCAGTGTGGGTGCCTACCTATTACAGGGGTCACTGTGGGTATCTACCTATTACAGGGGTCAGTGTGGGTGTCTACCGATTACAGGGGTCAGTGTGGGTGTCTACCTATTACAGAGGTCACTGTGGGTGTCTAACGATTACAGGGGTCAGTGTGGGTGTCTACCTGTTACAGGGGTCACTGTGGGTGTCTACCTATTACAGGGGTCACTGTGGGTGTCTACCTATTACAGGGGTCACTGTGGGTGTCTACCGATTACAGGGGTCAGTGTGGGTGTCTACCTATTACAGGGGTCACTGTGGATGTCTACCTATTACAGGGGTCAGTGTGGGTATCTACCTGTTACAGGGGTCACTGTGGGTGTCTACCTATTACAGGGGTCATTGTGGGTGTCTACCTATTACAGGGGTACAGGGGTCAGTGTGGGTGTCTACCTATTACCGGGGTCAGTGTGGGTGTCCACCGATTACAGGGGTCAGTGTGGGTGTCTACCGATTACAGGGGTCAGTGTGGGTGTCTACCTGTTACAGGGGTCACTGTGGGTGTCTACCTTTAAAAGGGTCCCTGTGGGGGTCTACATATAACAGGGGTCACTGTGGGTGTCTACCTATTACAGGGGTCACTGTGGGTGTCTACCTATTACAGGGTTCACTGTGGGGGTCTACCTATTACAAGGGCCAAGTGGGTGTCTACTTATTACAAGGGCCAAGTGGGTGTCTACCTATTACAGGGGTCACTGTGGGTGTCTACCTATTACAGGGGTCACTGTGGTGGTCTACCGATTACAGGGGTCAGTGTGGGTGCCTACCTTTAAAAGGGTCCCTGTGGGGGTCTAAGTATTACAGGGGTCACTGTGGGTGCCTACCTATTACAGGGGTCACTGTTGGTGTCTACCTATTACAGGGGTCACTGTGGGTGCCTACCGATTACAGGGGTCAGTGTGGGTGTCTACCTGTTACAGGGGTCACTGTGGGTGTCTACCTATTACAGGGGTCAGTGTGGGTGTCTACCTATTACAGGGGTCACTGTGGGTGTCTACTGATTACAGGGGTCAGTGTGGGTGTCTACCTATTACAGGGGTCACGGTGGGTGTCTACCTATTACAGGAGTCAGTGTGGGTGTCTACCTGTTACAGGGGTGGCTGTGGGTGTCTACCTATTACAGGGGTCACTGTGGGTGCCTACCGATTACAGGGGTCAGTGTGGGTGTCTACCTGTTACATGGGTCACTGTGGGTGTCTATCTATTACAGGGGTCACTGTGGGTGTCTACCGATAACCGGGGTCAGTGTGGGTGTCCACCGATTACAGGGGTCAATGTGGGTGTCTACCTATTAGAGGGGTCACTGTGGGTGTCTACCTATTACAGGGGTCACTGTGGGTGTCTACCGATTACAGGGGTCAGTGTGGGTGTCTACCGATTACAGGGGTCAGTGTGGGTGTCTACCTGTTACAGGGGTCACTGTGGGTGTCTACCTTTAAAAGGGTCCCTGTGGGGGTCTACATATAACAGGGGTCACTGTGGGTGTCTACCTATTACAGGGGTCACTGTGGGTGTCTACCTATTACAGGGTTCACTGTGGGTGTCTACCTATTACAAGGGCCAAGTGGGTGTCTACTTATTACAAGGGCCAAGTGGGTGTCTACCTATTACAGGGGTCACTGTGGGTGTCTACCTATTACAGTGGTCTCTGTGGGTGTCTACCTGTTACAGGGGTCACTGTGGTGGTCTACCGATTACAGGGGTCAGTGTGGGTGTCTACCTTTAAAAGGGTCCCTGTGGGGGTCTAAGTATTACAGGGGTCACTGTGGGTGCCTACCTATTACAGGGGTCACTGTGGGTGTCTACCTATTACAGGGGTCACTGTTGGTGTCTACCGATTACAGGGGTCAGTGTGGGTGTCTACCTGTTACAGGGGTCACTGTGGGTGTCTACCTATTACAGGGGTCACTGTGGGTGCCTACCTATTACAGGGGTCACTGTGGGTGTCTACCGATTACAGGGGTCAGTGTGGGTGTCTACCTATTACAGGGGTCACTGTGGGTGTCTACCGATTACAGGGGTCAGTGTGGGTGTCTACCTATTACAGGGGTCAGTGTGGGTGTCTACCTGTTACAGGGGTGACTGTGGGTGTCTACCTATTACAGGGGTCACTGTGGGTGTCTACCGATTACAGGGGTCACTGTGGGTGTCTACCGATTACAGGGGTCAGTGTGGGTGTCTACCTATTACAGGGGTCAATGTGGGTGTCTACCTTTAATAGGGTCCCTGTGGGGGTCTAAGTATTACAGGGGTCACTGTGGGTGCCTAACTATTACAGGGGTCACTGTGGGTGTCTACCTATTACAGGGGTCACTGTGGATGTCTACCGATTACAGGGGTCAGTGTGGGTGTCTACCTGTTACAGGGGTCACTGTGGGTGTCTACCTATTACAGGGGTCAGTGTGGGTGTCTACCTGTTACAGGGGTGACTGTGGGTGTCTACCGATTACAGGGGTCAGTGTGGGTGTCTACCTATTACAGGGGTCACTGTGGGTGGATTACAGGGGTCAGTGTAGGTGTCTACCTATTACAGGGGTCACTGTGGGTGTCTACCTATTACAGGGGTCAGTGTGGGTGTCTACCGATTACAGGGGTCACTGTGGGTGTCTACCGATTACAGGGGTCAGTGTGGGTGTCTACCTATTACAGGGGTCAATGTGGGTGTCTACCTTTAAAGGGTCCCTGTGGGGGTCTACATATAACAGGGGTCACTGTGGGTGTCTACCTATTACAGGGGTCACTGTGGGTGTCTACCTATTACAGGGTTCACTGTGGGTGTCTACCTATTACAAGGGCCAAGTGGGTGTCCACTTATTACAAGGGCCAAGTGGGTGTCTACCTATTACAGGGGTCACTGTGGGTGTCTACCTATTATAGTGGTCTCTGTGGGTGTCTACCTGTTACAAGGGTCACTGTGGTGGTCTACCGATTACAGGGGTCAGTGTGGGTGTCTACCGATTACAGGGGTCAGTGTGGGTGTCTACCTATTACAGGGGTCACTGTGGGTGTCTACCTATTACAGGGGTCACTGTGGGTGTCTACCTATTACAGGGGTCACTATGGGTGTCTACCTATTATAGTGGTCTCTGTGGGTGTCTACCTGTTACAGGGGTCACTGTGGTGGTCTACCGATTACAGGGGTCAGTGTGGGTGTCTACCTTTAAAAGGGTCCCTGTGGGGGTCTAAGTATTACAGGGGTCACTGTGGGTGCCTACCTATTACAGGGGTCACTGTGGGTGTCTACCTATTACAGGGGTCACTGTGGGTGTCTACCGATTACAGGGGTCAGTGTGGGTGTCTACCTATTAGAGGGGTCACTGTGGGTGTCTACCTATTACAGGGGTCAGTGTGGGTGTCTACCTGTTACAGGGGTGACTGTGGGTGTCTACCTATTACAGGGGTCACTATGGGTGTCTACCGATTACAGGGGTCACTGTGGGTGTCTACCGATTACAGGGGTCAGTGTGGGTGTCTATCTATTACAGGGGTCAATGTGGGTGTCTACCTTTAAAAGGGTCCCTGTGGGGGTCTACCTATTACAGGGGTCACTGTGGGTGTCTACCGATTACAGGGGTCAGTGTGGATGTCTACCTATTACAGGGGTCAGTGTGGGTGTCTACCTATTACAGGGGTCACTGTGGGTGTCTACCGATTACAGGGGTCACTGTGGGTGTCTACCGATTACAGGGGTCAGTGTGGGTGTCTACCTATTACAGGGGTCACTGTGGGTGTCTACCTATTACAGGGGTCACTGTGGGTGTCTACCGATTACAGGGGTCACTGTGGGTGTCTACCTTTAAAAGGGTCCCTGTGGGGGTCTACCTATTACAGGTAAGGTGGACACCCAGGCAATCCAGGGGTGGGAGGCACCGGTCATGTGCAGATGGGGGTTTTGGGGGCTAATTTACCGCATGGGTGGGTGTGGTTGGCTGTGGGACCTCGCTATCAGGCCATCTACTCAAAAAGGTGGCCCGAAACTGGGATTTCCTCATATTCCACACCATGCATAAATTTGCATGGCAAGGACTACGGAATTGCTTGCTGGTTTACGCTCCCAGGAGGATTGTAAACCGATTGCAATTCACCTTCAGCAGGAGAACATGGGGCTGGATTCTCCAATTTTGCTGCAAATTGCCGACATGGGAACGGTGGCGTTTTACGACGCCAAAACGGCACCGAACCCTCACCAACACTGGGACCGGTGAGGGACTAGCAGCCACACTGGGTAAAACCCCCAGCTCCCGTGCCAAAAACGGTTGAAGAATGGCTGGGTCCGTGACCGCGCATGCGCACGCAACGACCTGCAGCGGTCGCGGCGTACAAAATGGCACCGGCCGTACATGAACCCGACCGGCCAAATACTGCCCCCCTGGCCAACGCCTGGCCACCCCCCACCAGTCCTCCCAGCCCTCACGGAAGCCACCCCCGGCCAGCAGCACGGCTCCCGGCCTACTGTGGTGGCGCTGGACACAATCCGTGGCCGCCACGCCGGGTTCCCAACCACTGACACCACACGTACCCTGCGCTGTTGGGAACTTGGCCCATGGGGGTGAGCATTGGGGGAGTGCCTTCCAATGATGCGCCACCGATGTTACTACGGCATGCGTTGTGCGACACGATGATGCCATTTCGGAGGGGATGGAGAATAGAAAACCAGTGTCAAACCGGCGACACCCTTGATCTGGGCGTCGGAAGGGAATCTCCGCCCAATCGCCGATTAAGATATCGGCATCGGGCAACGGAGAATCCCCCCCTCAGGTCTCCCAAATGGAGAATCCCACCCAAACCCTCTGCCTCAAACACCTTCTGAGGAAGAGGATTCCCAAAATCTCACAACCCTCTGAAAGAAAAACATTTCCTCATCTCTGTCTTAAATGGACGAGCCCTTATTTTTAGACCGTGACCCTGAGTTCTAGATTCTCCAAAGAGAGAAATCTTTCTTTGCACACCCACCCTGTCAAGTCTGGAAGAATTTAGCACTAGTTTGGCAAGTTTTACACCCAGCTTTGAACATATCCTCTCACGTGATGACCAACTTCATAATAACAAGCATGGACCCGTCCATAATGCAGTGTCTGATGGTCAATGTTTTGGCTTTGATTGCAGCATGAACAGATACCACCAGACATCTGGTAAGTCTAGACTGAAAGTCATAGAGCTCAGACTGCTGCTGTTATAGCTGCAGCTGTCATTGATAAAAGGGGCTTATAGGGTGTCACAGCAATCTGCCCTCCAATACACCACTGAGATTGCTGAAATGCTGCCCTTGCTGTTTGTTGCCTGTTAACCAGCCAATCCAAATGACCGTCTCCAATGTTGAGGGGGTGCGGTCCAAAGCTGGGCCTCCAAGCTCTGTTTAAGCTTGTCCTGCAAAGGTCATCTGCAGAGTATCTCAGTGAAAGTCAGTAGACTCCACCAGCCATGCTACAACCAACAGGGTAGCACTGCATGTGCGCTCTGCTCAAGACAGGCAAAGGCACACGGAAGGCAAGCACTAAAGGAAAGCACAAGAGTGAGTAGTTGACATCTGTATGCAATATCGCACAAATTGATTTCAAAATTTGTTGTTTTGTGGTGGCTTCTATTTCAGCATTGTGTGTGCTCCCTGTACACACACGACTGCGTGGCAAAACTTGGTTCCAACTCCATCTACAAGTTTGCTGACGATATGACCATAGTGGGCCGGATCTCGAATAACGATGAGTCTGAATACAGGAGGGAGATAGTGAACCTAGTGGAGTGGTGTAGCGACAACAATCTCTCCCTCAATTCCAGCAAAACTAAAGAGCTGGTAATTGACTTCAGGAAGCAAAGTACTGTACACACCCCTGTCAGCATCAACGGGGCCGAGGTGGAGATGGTTAGCAGTTTCAAATTCCTAGGGGTGCACATCTCCAAAAATCTGTCCTGGTCCACCCACGTCGACGCTACCACCAAGAAAGCACAACAGCGCCTATACTTCCTCGGGAAACTAAGGAAATTTGGCATGTCCACATTGACTCTTACCAACTTTTACAGATGCACCATAGAAAACATCCTATCTGGCTGCATCACAGCCTGGTATGGCAACTGCTCGGCCCAGGACCGCAAGAAACTTCAGAGAGTCGTGAACACTGCCCAGTCCATCACACAAACCTGCCTCCCATCCACTGACTCCATTTACACCTCTTGCTGCCTGGAGAAAGCGGGCAGTATAATCAAAGATCCCTCCCACCCGGCTTACTCACTCTTCCAACTTCTTCCATCGGGCAGGAGATACAGAAGTCTGAGAACGCGCACGAACAGACTCAAAAACAGCTTCTTCCCCACTGTTACCAGACACCTAAATGACCCACTTATGGATTGATTTCATTAACACTACACCCTGTATGCTTCATCCGATGCCAGTGCTTATGTAGTTACATTGTATATGTTGTGTTGCCCTATTATGTATTTTCTTTTATTCCCTTTTCTTCTCATGTACTTAATGATCTGTTGAGATGCTCGCAAAAAAATACTTTCACTGTACCTCGGTACACGTGACAATAAACAAATCCAATCCAAGAGGATGCTGCGATGGACAGTGACAGAGAGACTATTGGACAAGCGCTTGGCGGATAATGGGTGAGATTCTCCGGTCGCCAACAGTGGAATTCTCTTTGGCAATCAGCAGGAGAATCCCTGTTCACGACCGAATCGGGGGCGGCGCTGCTTTCGCGATGCTCCGCTCCCTCTATGCTGTATCGACAGCCTCAGGTCATTGTTTGAGGCGCACCCTCTGATACTCCGCCTCCGACTGGCCGACTTCCCGACGGTGTCGGTCGCGTGTGGTCTCATCTGTCGGGAACTTGGTGTGGCGGCTCAGTCCAGCGCCACCACAGTCGGGGGGGGGGGACGATCTGTGGGCAGTGGGGACTTTGCCAGGGGCTGGGGCACTGGTGGCGGGTGGTCCGGGGTGTGCGAGCCGGCCAAAGGGGGGGCACTATTTTGCAGGCTGGGTCCACGAGCAGCCGGCGCCATGTTGCTCGGCGCAGCCACTGCAGGCTGCCGCCATGCGCATGTGCGGCCATGGACCCAGCAATGTTCCGGGGCGTATCAGCAATTAGAGCCGGGTGCCCTGCACTGCCTTGATGTTAGCCCCTAGTCAAACGGAGAATCGTTGGCCATTTTACACCATTGTTCCGTCGTAAAACACCACCATTCCCACGCTGGCGTGGGGACATTGCCTCAAAATCGGAGAATCCAGCCCAATGGGTCTGGGGAAGGGTGTAGCCTGGGTCACATTGAGATTAAAAAGAAGGTGGTGTTGGGCATCTTGAAAAACATTAAGGTAGTTAAGTCCCCAGGGCCTGATGAGATCTACTCCAGAATATTGAGGGAGGCAAGGGAGGAAATTGCTGGAGCCTTGACAGAAATTTTTGTATCCTCACTGGCTACAGGTGAGGTCCCAGAGGACTGGAGAATAGCTAATAGAGTTCCTCTGTTTAAGAAGAGTAGCAAGGATAATCCAGGAAATTTCAGACCAGTGAGCCCTTTGTTAGCGGTATGGAAATTATTGGAGAGGATTCTTTGAGACATTTGGAAGCAAGTGGCATATTAGCAGAGGCAGAATAGTTTTGTGAAGGAGAGGTCATGTCTCACTAACTTAATTGAGTTTTGAGGAAGTGACAAAGATGATTGATGAAGGTAGCGCAGTGGATGTTGTCTACATGGCCTTCAGTAAGTGCTTTGACAAGGTGATGCACAATCAATAACCTCAGAAACGACTTCCGGTTGCGGCGATGCACTGCTAAGCCACACGTTTCGGCAGCTCCCGTTCTAACGGACTTTTGGGCTCTTTTTGGGAGCCCCAACGGAAATTTTTTGGACCAAACCCAGTGTGGGGTGACGAAGGAAGGAGTCCCCCCGGGTGTGTATGGAAAGGATCGGTGGTAGTAGCCAGATTGCGAAGGATCCTTTGGAGCAGCGGCAGAGAAGAGAAGGAAGAAGCAAGATGGCGACGGATGGAGCCCAGACGACATGGGGCCCGGACCAGCAGGAATTCCTCCGATGGTGTGTGGAGGAATTAAAGAAGGAGGTGCTGGGGCCGATGTTATTGGCAATCGAAGGGCTAAAAGAAACGCAAAAGGCCCAGGCAATAGAACTCCGTGGGGTGAAGGCGAAGGCATCTGAGAACGAGGATGAGATTCTGGGCCTAGCGGTAAAAATGGAGACGCGCGAGGCGCTACATAAGAGATGTATCGAAAGGCTCGAAGTCCTGGAGAACAGCTCGAGGAGAAAGAACCTCCGGATTCTGGGTCTCCCCGAGGGAGTGGAGGGAGCTGACGTTGGGGCTTATGTGAGCACGATGCTCCATTCGCTAATGGGAGCTGAGGCCCCCTCGGGCCCCCTGGAGGTGGAAGGGGCTCACCGGGTCCTTGTGAGGAGACCAAAGGCTGGAGAACCACCAAGGGCGATAGTGGTGAGATTTCACCGCTTCACCGACAGAGAGGCGGTTTTGAGCTGGGCCAAGAAGGTACGGAGTAGCAGGTGGGAGAATGCGGTGATACGAGTGTATCAGGACTGGAGCGCGGAGGTGGCGAGAAGGATGGCGAGCTTTAATCGGGCCAAGGCGGTGCTTCACAAGAAGAAAATAAAGTTTGGGATGCTGCAGCCGGCGCGATTGTGGGTCACGCACCAAGAAACATTACTACTTTGAAATGTCAGAGGAGGCATGGACCTTCATCCAAGAAGAGAATTTGGACCAGAACTGAGGGACTGATGCTGTGGGGGAGATGACGATGTTGATGTATAGAAATGTAAATTGGGGAATGGGAGGTTCACAATATCGGGACGATAGCCGGGTTTTTTCTCTTCTTGACGGGGGGACACTGAGAAATGTGGGTGCCGGTGGAAAAAGGGACTGAGGGGGGGATGGGGAATGGGGGAGCTGTGCATGGGGAGCGGGGCCGATCCAGGACAGCGCGGGGTTTTTCCCGCGCTAGGGAGATGGGAGCGAGAGGGAGCTGGCAAGAGAAGAGGTGGTCGGGACGGGAGTGCGCCGCCTGGGGGACGGATGGGTGCGCGGGACCTGGACGGGGGACTGGCCTAGAATAGGGGATGGCTAGTCGGCGGGGGGGGGGGGGGGGGGTTGGGGGGGGGGGGGGGTTGGGGGGGGGGGGGTTGGGGGGGGGGGGCCCAATCCGGCTGATCACGTTGAATGCGAGAGGCCTAAATGGGCCGATCAAGAGGGCCCGAGTGTTCGTGCACTTAAAAGGACTGAAGGCAGACATGGCCATGCTTCAAGAGACGCATCTGAAGGTGGCGGATCAGGTTAGGTTAAGGAAAGGATGGGTGGGACAGGTGTTCCACTCAGGGTTGGACGCAAAGAATAGAGGGGTGGCCATACTGGTGGGGAAACGGGTGTCGTTCGAGGCTAGGAATATAATGGTGGACAACAGTGGTAGATATGTGATGGTGAGTGGCAGATTGCAGGGAAAGGAGGTCATGCTGGTAAATGTCTATGCCCCAAACTGGGACGACGCGGGATTTATGAAGAGGATGCTGGGACATATCCCGGACCTGGAGGTGGGAAGCCTGGTAATGGGGGGGGATTTCAATACTGTGCTGGATCCAGGGTTAGATCGGTCTAGATCCAGGACCGGAAGAAGGCCGGCAGCGGCCAATGTTCTCAGGGGGTTTATGGAGCAAATGGGGGGAGTGGATCCGTGGAGATTTGCCAGGCCGTTGGCCAAAGAGTTCTCCTTTTTCTCCCATGTCCATAAGGTATACTCCCGGATAGACTTCTTTGTTTTGAGCAGGGCACTGATTTCGAGGGTGGCAGGAACGGAGTATTCGGCCATAGCCGTTTCAGACCAGGACCTGCACTGGGTGGATCTGGAACTAGGAGAGGAGAGGGAACAGCGCCCACTCTGGTGACTGGATGTGGGACTATTGGCGGATGAGGGGGTCTGTGGAAGGGTGCGGGGATGTATTGAGAGGTACCTGGAGGCCAATGATGATGGTGAGATCCAGGTGGGGGTAGTATGGGAAGCGCTGAAGGCGGTGGTTAGGGGAGAGTTGATCTCCATTAGGGCTTACAAGGAGAAAAAAGAGGGCAAAGAAAGGGAGAGATTAGTGGGGGAGATTTTGAGTGTGGATAAAAGATACGCAGAGGCCCCGGACGAAGGACTATATAGAGAGGGGCGAAGACTTCAGACGGAGTTTGACCTGCTGACCACAGGGAGGGCAGAGGCACAGTGGAGGAAGGCACAGGGGATGAGATACGAATATGGGGAAAAGGCGAGCCGGCTGCTGGTCCACCAGCTCCGTAAGAGGACAGCGGCGAGGGAAATAGGGGGAGTTAGGGATGACACGGGAACTACGGAGACCAGGGAAGGTAAATGAGGTGTTTAAGACCTTTTATGAGAGGCTATATAGGTCCCAACCCCCGGAAGGAAAAGAGGGGATGCAACAGTTTCTGGACCAATTAAGGTTCCCGAGGGTGGAGGAGCAGGAGGTGGCAGGCCTGGGGGCGCCAATTGGGGTGGATGAGGTGACTAAAGGGCTGGGGAACATGCAGGCAGGGAAGGCCCTGGGACCAGACGGGTTCCCGGAGGAATTTTACAGGAAATATGTGGACTTGTTGGCCCCGCTGCTGGCGAGAACCTTTAACGAGGCCAGAGAAGGGGGGAGTCTACCCCCGACAATGTCCGAGGCGACGATATCACTAATCCTGAAGCGGGATAAAGATCCGCTGCAATGCGGGTCTTATTGGCCTATCTCGCTTCTGAATGTGGACGCCTAGTTGTTGGCAAAAGTGCTGACAGTGAGGATAGAGCATTGTATCCCGGGGTTGGTGCACGAAGATCAGACAGGGTTCGTAAAGGGGAGACAATTGAATGTCAACGTGCGACGGCTATTGGGGGTGATAATGATGCCCCCAGCAGAGGGGGAGGCAGAGATAGTGGCGGCAATGGATGCAGAGAAGGCATTTGATAGGGTAGAGTGGGAGTATTTATGGGAGGTGTTGAGGAGGTTTGGGTTCGGGGAGGGGTTTGTCAGTTGGGTCAAGCTCCTCTATGGGGCCCCAGTGGCAAGTGTAGTCACAAATCGGCAGAGATCGGAGTATTTTCGGTTACATAGGGGAACAAGGCAGGGGGGCCCCCTGTCCCCATTACTGTTCGCGCTGGCAATTGAACCACTGGCCATAGCGTTGAGAGACTCTAGGAAATGGAGGGGGTTGGTTAGAGGGGCAGAGGAACATCGAGTGTCACTCTACGCAGATGACCTACTGCTGTATGTGGCGGATCCTGTGGAGGGGATGACAGAGGTTATGCAGATATTGAGGGAGTTTCGAGATTTTTTGGGATTATGGGCTTAATATGGGGAAGAGTGAGCTTTTTGTAGTACACCCCGGGGATCAGGGAAGAGGGATAGATGCCCTGCCGTTAAGGAGAGTGGAAAGGAGCTTCCGATATCTGGGGATTCAGGTAGCCAAGAGCTGGGGAACTTTACACAAACTTAATCTGACGCGGCTGGTGGAGCAGATGGAGGAGGATTTCAAGAGGTGGGATATGCTGCCGCTCTCACTGGCGGGCAGAGTGCAGGCGATTAAGATGATGGTCCTCCCAAGGTTTCTTTTTGTGTTTCAATGTCTCCCCATTTTGATCACTAAGGCCTTTTTCAAGAAAATAGATAGGAGTGTTATGAGTTTCGTGTGGGCAGGGAAGACCCCGAGGGTAAGGAGGGGGTTCCTGCAGCGCAGCAGGGACAGAGGGGGACTGGCGTTGCCGAATCTGGACGATTATTACTGGGCCGACAATGTGGCGATGGTTTGCAAGTGGATGAGGGAGGGAGAGGGGGCGGCGTGGAAGAGGCTGGAGATGGCGTCCTGTAAGGGAACGAGCCTAAAGGTGCTGATGATTGCGCCGCTACCGCTTTCCCCGAAAAGGTATACCACGAACCCAGTGGTGGTGGCAACCTTAAGGATCTGGGGGCAATGGAGGCGACATAGGGGGGTGACGGGTGCCTCGGTGTGGTCCCCGATCAGAAATAACCATAGGTTTGTCCCAGGAAGGATGGACGGAGGGTTCCAGAGCTGGCATCGGGCAGGAATTAGGAGATTGAGAGACTTGTTTATTGACGGGGAGTTTGCGAGCCTGGGAGCGCTGGAGGAAAAGTATGAGTTGCCCCCGGGGAATATTTTTAGATATATGCAAGTGAGGGCATTTACGAGGCAACAGGTGAGGGAATTTCCGCTGCTCCCGACACAGGGGATCCAGGATAGAGTGATTTCGGGGGTATGGTTCGGGGAGGGCAAAGTGTCCGAAATATATCAGGAGATGAGAGACCAGGGGGAGGCGCTGGTAGAGGAGCTGAAAGGAAAATGGGAAGAAGAGCTGGGGGAGGAGATTGAGGAGGGGCTGTGGGCTGATGCCCTAAGTAGGGTAAATTCCTCTTCCTCATGTGCCTGGCTTAGCCTGATACAATTCAAGGTTCTACACAGAGCACACAGGACGGGAGCAAGGCTGAGCAAGTTCTTCGGAGTGGAGGACAGGTGCGGGAGGTGCTTGGGAAGCCCGGCGAAACACACACATATGTTTTGGTCGTGTCCGGCACTGGATGAGTACTGGAGGGGAATGGCAAAGGTGATTTCAAAGGTGGTGAAGGTCCGGGTCAAGCCAGGCTGGGGGTTAGCTATATTTGGGGTAGCGGAAGAGCCGGGAGTGCAGGAGGCGAAAGAGGCCGATATTCTGGCCTTTGCGTCCCTGGTAGCCCGGCGAAGGATCTTACTCATGTGGAAGGAAGCGAAACCCCCCCGGTGTGGAGGCCTGGATAAACGACATGGCAGGGTTCATAAAACTGGAACGGATGAAGTTTACATTGAGAGGATCGGTTCAGGGGTTCTCCAGGCGGTGGCAACCGTTCCTTGACTATCTCGCGGAACGTTAAGGGAAAATAGATCGTCAGCAGCAGCAGCCCAGAGGGGGGAAGGGTGGGGGGTGGGAGCACTATTTTTTGTTGCTTTGCTAGTTCACTATTTTATTTAAATAATGTTAGTTATTGTGTTATCTCTTATGTTGATTTGTAAAGTGGAAAAATTATGTTTGGAAATCTTTAATAAAATATATATTTTTAAAAACCCTCAGAAACAAGATTGGAGACAATTGAAGGCTTTAATACGCTAGATGTTTCCCCCAGCAGCGCAGGTACAGAAGGAAGCTGCTGGAGCAGCAAGGGCTCTTGTACCCCGCCTTGCAGGGCCGAGCTAACATGCAAGCTTATCCAATGGGAACAAGTACATTCTCCACCAATGATATTCCGGCATTACTAGGTACCGTAATCCTGCTAACACAGACTACCACATTCACCCCCTGTTAAAAAAGAGTCTGGCGGGGGTGGTGGCTTCATATTACAACGTGGTAAAAGTGGTAGAAGTTATAATTATGAAGGTACCGTAATGCCTCCGTACAGCGTTTTGCCTCATTACAACTTTTAACTATTTACAACAGTAATGTACATTTCAAAAGGAAGCAATAAGTCGATCGGGGGCCCTGGTCGTCCTCTGCGATCATCATAGCTTTGGTGGTGATGTCGGTGGAGGTTCGGGCGTCTGTGACTCCGGGAGTGTGGTTTCGTCTTCTGTGGCAGCTTCATCACCCTAGACGTGGCTGGTGGAAGGGCCGACTGACCTGGGAAGAGGGCAGCTGTGGGGTGCGCCAGTGGGCAGGGCCTAGACGGGGCCGGTGGAAGAACCGATCACCTGGGAAGGGGGCGGCTGTGGGGTGCACCGGTGGGAGGGAGGGTGGGACTGGTGGCGGGGGGGGTGTATTGGGATCCAGCGGGTGCCATGTCCCGTAGGGAGACCGTATCCTGTCGGCAATCAGGGTACACCACGTAGGTGTATTGAGGGTTAGAGTGGAGGAGATGGGCCCTCTCGACCAAGGGATCCGATTTGTGCACCCGCAAGTGTTTTCGGAGCAGGACGGATCCGGGAGCTGCCAGCCAAGTCCGGAGCGAGGTCCCAGAGGAGTAATTCCTGGGGAAGACAAGGAGACGTTCGTGAGGTGTTTGGTTAGTCGTGGTACACAGCAGTGACCGGACGGAGTGGAGGGCACCCGGGAGGACTTCCTGCCAGCGGGAGACTGGGAGATTCCTGGACCGCAGGGCCAGTAGGACGGTCTTCCAGACCGTTCCATTCTCCCTCTCTACCTGTCCATTTCCCCGGGGGTTGTAACTGGTCGTCCTGCTTGAGGCAATACCCTTGCTGAGCAGGAATTGACGCAGTTCATCGCTCATAAAGGAGGACCCCCTATCACTGTGTATGTAGGCGGGGAACCCGAACAGTGCAAAGATACTATGGAGGGCTTTTATGATGGTGGTTGCGGTCATGTCGGGGCAGGGGATGGCGAATGGGAACCGGGAGTACTCGTCAATCACGTTCAGGAAGTACGTGTTGCGGTCGGTGGAGGGGAGGGGTCCTTTGAAATCCATACTGAGGCGTTCAAAGGGACGGGAAGTCTTTATCAGGTGCGCGTTCTCTGGCCTGTAGCAGTGCGGCTTGCACTCCGCGCAGATTTGGCAGTTCCTGGTGGCTGTCCTGACCTCCTCAATGGAATAGGGCAGGTTGCAGGTCTTGATGAAGTGGAAAAATCAAGTGACCCCCGGTTGACAGAGGTCCTCGTGGAGGGCTTGGAGGCGGTCCACTTGTGCGTTGGCACATGTGCCACGGGATAGGGCATCAGGAGGCTCGTTTAGCTTTCCGGGCGATACAAGATCTCATAGTTGTAGGTGGAGAGTTCGATCCTCCACCGCAAGACCTTGTCATTTTTTATCTTGCTCCGCTGTGCATTATCGAACATGACAGCAACTGACCGTTGGTCAGTGAGGAGAATGAATCTCCTGCCGGCCAGGTAATGCCTCCAATGTCGCACAGCTTCTACTATGGCCTGGGCCTCCTTTTCGACTGAGGAATGGCGTATTTCGGGGGCGTGGAGGGGGCGTGAGAAAAAGGCCACGGGTCTGCCCGCTTAGTTGAGGGTGGCCGCCAGAGCTACGTCGGATGCATCGCTCTCGACCTGGAAGGGGAGGGACTCGTCGATGGCGTGCATCGTGGCCTTTGCAATGTCTGCTTTGATGCGGCTGAAGGCCTGGCAGGCCTCTATCGACAGGAAAAACTGTGGGTTGGATCAGTGGACAGGCCTTGTCCGCATAGTTGGGGACCCACTGGGCATAGTAGGAAAAAAAACCTAGGCAGCGCTTCAGGGCCTTGGAGCAGTGCGGGAGGGGGAACTCCATAAGGGAGCGCATGCGATCAGGGTTGGGGCCTATCACTCCATTACACACTACATAGCCGAGGATGGCTAGGCGGTCGGTGCTATACACGCATTTATCCTTGTTATACGTTAGGTTAAGGATTTTTGCGGTTTGGAGGAATTTTCGGAGGTTGGTGTTATGGTCCTGCTGGTCATGGCCGCAGATGGTGACATTATCGAGGTACGGGAATGTGGCCCGTAAACCGTACAGGTCAACCTTTCGGTCCATCTCTCGTTGGAAGACCGAGACCCCGTTAGTGACACCGAAGGGAACCCTTAAGAAGTGGTAGAGCTGCCCATCTGCTTCGAAGGCAGTGTATTTGCGGTCACTAGTGCAGATGGGGAGCTGGTGGTAGGCGGACTTAAGATCCACAGTGGAGAAGACCTTGTAATGCGCGATCCTGTTGACCAGGTCGGATATGCGGGGGAGAGGGTACGCGTCGAGCTGCGTAAACCTGTTGATGGTCTGACTGTAGTCGATGACCATCCTATGCTTCTCCCCGGTCTTTACAACCACTACTTGAGCTCCCCAGGGGCTGTTGCTAGCCTCAATGACACCTTCCTTCAGTAAGCGTTGGACCTCTGACCTAATAAAGATCCGGTCCTGGGCACTGTACCGTCTGTTCCTGGTGGTGACGGGTTTGCAATCCGGGGTGAGGTTCACAAACAGGGAAGGCGGATCGACCTTGAGGATCGCGAGGCTGCAGACAGTGAGGGGAGTTACAGGGCCGCTGAATTTGAAAGTTAGACTTTGGAGGTTGCACTGAAAATGCAACCCTGGGAGTGTGATCGCACAGAGGTGGGGAAGGACGTAGAGTCGGTAGTTTTTGAACACCCTTTCTTGGACTGTGAGGTTAGCTACACAAAACCCCTTGATCTCTACTGAGTGAGATCCGGAGGCCAGGGAGATTTTTTGATTGACGGGGTGGACAGGGCGAGAACAGCATCTTACCGTGTCGGGGTATATGAAGCTCTCCGTGCTCCCAGAGTCGATTAGGCAGGACGTTTCATGCCCATTGATAAGCACCGTCGTCGTAGCAGTCGATAGTGTTCGGGGCCGAGACTGGTCCAGGGTCACCGAGGCTACTCGTGGCAGAAGTTGAATGTTTTCTTCGGGCAGTGTGTGGTCAGCCGAGCTGGGGTCCTGGGAGTCCATCCAAGATTGCGGCGCCCATTTGTCGCACATGGCTGGGGGTGCACAAAATGGCGGCGCCCATCCATCGCACGTGGCGTCCGTGGGACAAGATGGCGGTGCCCGGAGGGCGCACGTGGCCCTGGAGGAGGAAGATGGCGGCGCCCGCTGGCCGCACGGGGACCGTGGAGAAGATTGTGGTGGCAGTCTGCATTCGCCACCGGAGACCGCAGCGACCGCCCGGACCTGGCATACAGCCACGAAGTGGCCCTTTTTACCGCATCCCTTGCAGTTGGATGCACGGGCTGGACAACGCTGTCAGGGGTGCTTGACTTGCCAGCAGAAATAGCAGCGGGGCCCCGTGGGGTTGCCAGGCCGTCTTGCAGCACAAGCTTGTGGGGGGTTGGGAGATGCCTCAGTGTCGGCCGCGGAGGGGTTCCACGCTGCCCTGGGGGCTGCCGCGCGGTCGGGGACGTAAGTGCGGGTGTTTCGGGAGGCCATATCCAGGGAGCCGGCAAGGGCCTGTGCCTCTTTGAGGTCTAGCGTGTCTTTCTCCAGGAATCGCTGGCGGATTTGGGAGGACAGCATACCTGCAACGGAAGTGTCCCGGATCAAAAGATCTGTGTGGTCGCTCGCCGAAACTTGCGGGCAGCTGCAGTTTTTCCCCAACACCAGGAGCGCACGGTAGAATTCTTCCAACGATTCCCCAGGGATTTGTCGCCTCGTCGCTAGCAGATGTCGGGCGTAGACCTGGTTTACAGGGCAAATATAATGTCCTTTCAGCAGCTCCATTGCTGCATCGAAGTCGTCCACGTCCTCGATGAGGGTGTAAATTTCTGGGCTCACCCTCGAGTGCAGGACTTGCAATTTCTGTTCTCCCATGGGTGTGTTTTCGGCCGTTCCGAGATATCCGTTGAAACCCGCCAGCCAGTGCTTGAAGGTTGCAGCTGAGTTTGCCGCGTCGGGGCTGAGTTGCAGACACTCCAGCTTGATTCGGAACTCCATTCATTTAAATCTAGCGTATTAAATTGATGCACAATCAATAACCTCAGAAGCGAGATTGGAGACAATTGAAGGCTTTAATACGCTAGATATTTCCCCCAGCAGCGCAGGTACAGAAGGAAGCTGCTGGAGCAGCAAGGGCTCTTGTACCCCGCCTTGCAGGGCAGAGCTAACATGCAAGCTTATCCAATGGGAACAAGTACATTCTCCACCAATGGTATTCCGGCATTACGAGGTACCGTAATCCTCCTAACACAGACTACCATACAAGGTCTCTCATGGCAGGCTGTACAAAAGGTGAGGTCACAAGGCTTCAGAGGTGAGCTGGCAAGATGGATACAGAACTGGTTCGATCTCGAAGACAGAGAGTAACAGTGGAAGGCTGCATTTCTGAATGGAGGGCTGTGAATAGTGGCGTTCCTCAAGGATCAGTATTAGGACGTTTACTGTTTGTAGTATATATAAATGATTTGGAGGAAAATGTAACTGGTCTGATTGGTAAGTTTGCGGACAACACAAAAGTTGGTGGAATTCTGGATAGCAATGAGGACTGTCGGAGGATACAGCAGGATATAGATCGGTTGGAGACCTGGGTGGAGAGATGGCAGATGGAGTTTAATCTGGACAAAAGTGAGGTAATGCGTTTTGGAAGGTTTAATACAGATTGGAAATATACAAGTAAATGGCAGAACCCTTAAGAGTATTGACAGGCAGAGGTGTACAGGTCCACAGATCACTGAAAGTGGCAATGCAGGTGGCGAAGGTAGTCAAGAAGGCATACGGCATGCTTGCCTTCATCAGCCAGGGCATTGTGTATAAAAATTGGCAAGTCATGCTGCAGCTGTATAGAACCTTTGTTAGGCCATATTTGGAATATAGTGTTCAATTCTGGTTGCCACTCTACCAGAAGGATGTGGAGGCTTTGGAGTGGGTACAGAAAGATTTACCAGGATGTTGCCTGGTATGGAGGGCATTATCTATGAGGAGAGGTTGGATAAACTCGCTTTATTCTCATTGGAACGACGGAGGTTGAGGGGCGACCTGATAGACGTCTACAAAATTATGAGGGGCAAGGACAGAGTGGATAGTCAGACGTTTTTTACCAAGGTGGAAGAGTCAATTACTAGGGGACAGAGGTTTAAGGTGTGAGGGGCAAAATTTAGAGGAGATGTGCGAGGGAGTTTTTTACAAAGAGGGTAGAGGGAGCCTGGAAGTCACTGTCTGAGGAGGTGGTGGAAGCAGGTACAATAGTGATGTATTATAATAATAATAATAATGACCTTTATTGTCACAGGTAAGCTTACATTAACACTGCAATGAAGTTACTGTGAAAAGCCCCTAGTTGTCACATTCTGGCGCCAGTTCGGGTACATGGAGGGGGAATTCAGAATGTCCACATTACCTAACAGCATGACTTTTAGGACTTGTGGGAGGAAATCGGAGCACCCGGAGGAAACCCACGCAGACACGGGGAGAACGTGCAGACTCCGAACAGACAGTAACCCAAGCCGGAAATCGAACCTGGGGCCCTGGCTGTGAAACAACGGTGCTAACCATTGTGCTACCATGCCACCCAGTGGCATCTGAAAAATACATGAATAGGATGGGAATAGAGGGGTTAGGACCCCGGAAGTGTAGAAGGTTTTAGATTAGATGAGCAGCATGGTCGGTGCATGCTTGGTATTTTCTTTGTTCTTTGTTCATTGTTCTTTAATGCATTCACCATTTCCAGACTGGTAACTCTTTTTAATTTGTACTGGACCCCAAATGTCATGGTCTACCATTCCAAAGATTATGGACAAGAGTCCTCAAATTATGTTATAAAAAGCTGGACTAGGGCGCAGTCAATTCCAGCGTTCCTTGACAATTGAATTAACCAATAATTCTTTGAAAAATAGCCAAAGTCTTTGGCTCTTGGTTGCCCAATAAATGGCATGATACAATCACCACCTGCTACCAGACAGAATACAACCTTTTGGCCAATTCATTGGTCACCAGTCAACCAATCAAGTGAAGTCCCACCCCATCCCCCAGATGCCACAGAGTCTGAGTTCTGTTGCGTGAAAACTAGCACCATAGACTATGTTGCAACTTTTTGTATTCCTCATTCCCTCTGTTCTTTGACTTAAAGATACATGTCCATTAAGCATCCATGGATCAAAACGTTAACGGCAAATAAAAGGGAAAATCATCAGAAAGGACCTTTACATTATGTTCACACTCTTTTTTGAACAAGGATGTAACATTTGCAATTCTCCAGTCCTCTGGCCCCACCCCGTAATTTCCACTCTTATTGCCCTCAGTATCATTGGATGAATCTCATCTGATCCTGGTTTAAGTCCTGGTGCTTGAGCAACTTTACGTACAGGTAGCCTACGTATCAACAAACAGTGCAGAAATTTAATAAAAGCAAAATATTGTGGATGCTGGAAATCTGGGCTGCCGTTGCAGCTCACCTTTCCCATCGGCAATGCGGCAGCAGGTTTCCTGGCGGTGTGGGGTGGCTTCAATGAGAAATTCCATTGACAAGCGACAGGAAGAGAGAATCCCACCACCAGCAAACGGCATAGAAATCCCGCCGAGAAATAAAAACAGAAAATGCTGGAAAGACTAGGCAGGTTAGGCAGCATCAGTGGAGAGAGAAACAAAGTTAACATTTTGAGTACATTTGATTATTCTTGAAGAAGAGTCATACGTACTCAAAACAGTAGCCTATCTAATGTTCCTCCTTACAACTTTTAAAACATTCAAGTGTCTGAACTACCTCCTCTTTCACCATGACCTGGGCAGCATCTTCTTCCTTGTTGGAGACAAATGCAAAGTGTTTGCTTAATAGCTCAGCTAATAGGGGCTGGTTTAGCATAGTGGGCTAAACAGCTGGTTTGTGATGCAGAACAATGCCAGCAGCGCGGGTTCAATTCCCGTACCGGCCTCCCCGAACAGGCGCCGGAATGTGGCGACTAGGGGCTTTTCACAGTAACTTCATTGAAGCCTACTTGTGACAATAAGCGATTATTATGATATTAATGTTGGTTTTTTTCTCTCTGAACCATCAGCACAGCTGTCACCATGTCATAGAATCATAGTCATACAGTACAGAAGAGGCCCTTCAGCCCATCAAGCCTGCACCGACAAATAAAAACTGCACTAATCTACACTTATCCCATTTCCCAGCGCTCGGCCCCACAGCCTTGAATGGTATGACATTTCAAACGCTCATCCAGGCACCTTTTAAAGATTGTGAGGTTTCCTGTCTCATCTATCCTCCCAGGCAGTTCTTTCCAGATTCCCACCACCCTCTGGGTGAAAAAGTAATTCCGCATTCCTGTTTGGAATTTCCTCCCCGAGCCCTTTTGTCTTGCCCTTTCTCTTTGACTATTCTTTTAGCCCACACCTCTCCATTAACCTTTCCAGCACTTGTTCACTCTCCTCCTTGTGCCACTGGAAAGCAAGCATAAAGAACTTTATGAGAATGCAAGTTGCTGCTGCAGGCTGGCGTAATCATTTGCCTAGATATTAAGCTTCTGATCTCTCAAGGTTTTCTGCAGTGTCATGATATTCAAACACACACATCATGATGGACACACCAACAGACAAATCAGAGCACACAACACCACAACCAATCACACACAAGGACACCAACCACATAAAAGCACGAGCACGACACCTAGTGGACAGTAGGTCTGGGGACAAAGACACGGACAAGACCTGTTACAAGATCACAAACAGGGAATCCCCACGTGCAGAGTATCAAGACAAAACTGTACATAGAAAGTTTAAATAAAATAGCGTTGTACCATATACAACCGTGTTGGCTCATCTGTGTGTCAGAACGCCCAACACCACATGGTACAGGAGTGGATCGATACCTGCCAACTAACCTGCCATTCTGGACATGGACCGCACCGACAAACCGCAGCCGTTGCAAGTCGCGGGGAACCTAGGTACCAATTGGAAGCTCTTCAGGCAGCGATTTGACCTGTACATCCGAGCCAACGAAAAACAGAGTCCCTCGGATGAAACGAAGATTGCAATGCTCCTCTTCTACGCAGGTCAGCACGCCCTCGACGTCTTCAACTCACTGGTGTTCGAAGAAGGCGAAAACCAATCCAAATATGACACGGTCATCCTCAAACTGGACCAGCACTTTAAGGTTGAAGTGAATGAAAGTTTTGAAAGATACCTCTTTCAGCAACGCCTGCAAGGTAAGGAGGAGCTTTTTCAACCCTTTTTGATGCACCTCCGAATTCTAGCGCAGTCCTGCGGTTACGGCAGCACCACAGAGTCCATGATCAGGGAACAGATTGTTGTTGGCATTGCCTCTAGTGGCCTACGCCAGCAGCTTCTTAAAATAAAAAGCCTCACCTTAGCGTCTGCTGTGGAAGCCTGTGTCCTCCACGAGAATGCAACCTGCCGTTTTGCCAGATTTCAGGCGTCCGAGTTGGCACGGAGGGGGTCCCCAGCCGTCGAATCGGCAAGCCAGGCCGCCCACGACGCCGAATGCATCCAGGCCGTCGATTACTTCCCGACCCACGGCCCGGACGACAGCGGCCGCTTCCCGCGCTTTTCGCGGTCTCCCGCGCTGGTGCGCGCCAAAAATAACGGCCACATCGAGGGACGCACTGCGCAGGCACGCCCACCGCAAGATCGCACTGCGCATGCGCAGTGGCGCAACGAACGCCGTGACGTCATGACGTGCGGCAATTGTGGAGCTGTACACTTAAAAGGGCAATGTCCTGCTAAAAACCGACAGTGCCTCAGATGTGGCAAGATGGGCCACTATGCTGCCCACTGTCGTTCGGCTCAACCCATGGATCCTGCACATCCCCGACAATCTCGCAGACATGTCAGGACCGTCCAGCCCACGCATCAAGACTTCCAGTTAAGTGATGCAGATGACCAGGATGCCTTCCGCGTTTCCGTCATCGATGTCAACAAGTTCAATGCCATCAATCCAGCCGATGAGTGGTGTACCACCCTGACGGTCAACCGATCGCACGTCACCTTCCGTCTGGACACCGGCGCATCCGCCAACCTGATTGCATATTCTGCATTCCAGGCCATGAAGGTAAAACCACCCATCACGCCATCCCGGCTCAAGATGGTTGATTATAACGGGAACGTCATCCCGTCCATAGGATCTTGCCAGCTACAGATAACTCACAAGATGCACACGGCCACACTCCCCTTCGAAGTTGTCGGCTCATCAAAAGACTCGTTACTGGGCGCACAGGCGTGTAAGGTCCTTCACCTGGTACAGCGCATTATGTCTCTCTCTCCAGATGAGATATCCGACTTCCCGGATGCTGAGTTCCACGCAAATCTCCATTCCCTCCTTGCTCACAACCAGGAGGTTTTTGAAGGCATGGGGACATTGCCATACACGTACAAGATTCGACTCAAACCGGACGCCATCCCTGTCGTTCACGCACCTCGCAGGGTTCCTGCGCCACTCAAAGACCGCCTCAAGTTGCAGCTGCAGGATCTTCAGGACCAAGGGGTCCTATACAGGGTCACGGAGCCCACGCCATGGGTCAGCTCCATGGTCTGTGTAAAGAAGCCCTCTGGCGAACTCCGCATATGTATAGATCCTAAAGATCTGAATAACAACATCATGCGGGAACACTATCCCATCCCGAAACGAGAGGACCTCACCAGCGAGATGGCGCAAGCCAAAATATTTACCAAATTGGATGCGTCCAAAGGATTTTGGCAGATCCAATTGGACCCGGCCAGCCGAAGGCTATGCACGTTCAACACCCCTTTTGGCAGATTCTGCTACAACCGGATGCCATTCGGCATCATTTCAGCATCTGAAGTTTTCCACCGCATTATGGAGCAGATGATGGAAGGCATCGAAGGGGTACATGTATATGTGGACGATATCATCATTTGGTCCACCACTCCGCAGGAACACATGCATCGTCTACGACGTGTCTTCACCCGCATACGACAAAATGGCCTGCGTCTCAACCGCGCCAAGTGTGCCTTCGGCCAGATGGAGCTGAAATTCCTCGGGGACAACATCTCACGATCAGGGGTCCGTCCCGATGCAGACAAAGTTAGCGCCATCACAGCCATGCCACGGCCGGCTGACAAGAAGGCTGTCCTAAGATTCCTGGGCATGGTCAACTTCCTTGGGAAGTTCATTCCCAACCTGGCTTCTCATACACCGAATATGCGTCATCTCGTAAAAAAATCAACAGAATTCCACTGGCAGCAATCGCATCAGCTGGAATGGGAGGAGCTCAAGCACAAACTGGTCACGGCACCAGTGCTGGCGTTCTTTGACACGACTCGCCCTACAAAGATCTCAACAGACGCCATCCAATCTGGTATTGGAGCGGTACTCCTGCAAAAAGACAGCACGTCATCATGGGCCCCAGTTGCATATGCCTCACGAGCCATGACCCCTACCGAACAGCGCTACGTGCAAATAGAAAAAGAATGCCTGGGCTTGTTAACTGGACTGGACAAGTTCCACGACTATTTGTATGGCCTACCACGATTTACGGTTGAAACTGACCACCGCCCCCTGGTCAACATCATTAACAAAGACCTGAACGACATGACCCCTCGCCTTCAGCGCATCTTACTTAAACTCAGGAGGTATGATTTCAAACTGATCTACACTCCGGGGAAGGATCTCATCGTGGCGGACACGCTCTCCCGAGCAGTGAGCACACCACCAGATGCGGAGGGGTTCGTGCGTCAAATTGAGGCACACGTGACTCTGACAGCAGCAAATCTGCCAGCTGATGATCCAAGTCTGGCCCACATACGCGCAGAGACGGCGACTGACCCCCTTCTGCAGCGAGTGATGCGCCACATGACGGAAGGGTGGCTCAAAGGGCAGTGCCCCCAGTTTTATAATGTGCGAGATGACCTTACCAACATAGACGGGGTCCTTATGAAATTAGACAGGATCGTTATTCCGCACAGCATGCGCCAGATGATTCTTAATCAACTACACGAAGGCCACTTGGGCGTCGAAAAATGCAGACGAAGGGCCCGAGAGGCGGTATATTGGCCGGGTATTAATGAAGACATAGCCAACATGGTGCTCAATTGCACAACCTGTCAGAGGTTTCAGCCGGCGCAACCTCCGGAGACGCTTCTACCACACGAGTTGGTGAGGTCCCCCTGGGCGAAGGTGGGTGTTGACCTATTTCACGCGCTCGGCAGAGACCACATCGTTATTATACTTCTCAAACTACCCGGAAGTCATGCCTCTCCATGATCTGACGTCGTCCGCAGTCATTGGGGCCTGCAAGGAAGCATTTGCTCACCATGGCATTCCAAGGACTGTCATGTCAGACAATGGACCCTGCTTCGCCAGCCGTGAATGGTCGTCCTTTGCCGCAGCATATGGTTTCACTCATGTGACATCCAGCCCTCTACATCCACAGTCGAACGGGTAGGCTGAAAAGGGCGTCCACATTGCCAAGCGGCTCCTGTGCAAGGCGGCTGCTGCCGGATCGGACTTTAACCTCGCCTTGCTGGCCTATCGATCGGCCCCGCTATCCACGGGTCTCTCGCCAGCGCAGCTACTAATGGATCGCTCCCTCAGGACGACGGTACCGTCCATCCTGGCACCAACAACAGACCATGAGACGGTTCTTCGGAACATGCAAATGCAGCGTGATCGCCAGAAAAGTCAGTACGATACACGAGCGACGGACCTGCCCCCCCTGTCCTCCGGAGACAAAGTACGCGTCCATCAACCGTATGGTGGCTGGTCAGCACCGACCGAAGTCCTCCGACATGTGGCTCCCCGCTCGTTCCTGGTTCGCATGCCGGATGGTTCAGTGCGTCGCCGCAATCGGCGCGCCCTTCGCCGACTTCCACGCTCGCAGCCACACAGTACGCACACGCCAGATCCTCAACAGGCTTCCGAGGATGACTTTGTGAAGCTGTCGCAGATCACGCCCTCTCCATCGCCACCCATGGCCATGCTTGCACATCAGCCGGTGGTTCTTGACCCACCCTTGAGGCGGTCAACCCGAACTCGTCGCAAGCCCATTAGACTGGACTTATAACACCGTTCATATGTCTAACAAGTTACACAATTTTATATGATAACCTGTTGTTGTTTATCGTTCCAGATATCGTCTGACTGGACCACTGTTCAAGTTTTTTTTTCTCGTTCGCATTCATGTTCTGTTATGGTACAACCTTGTTCATGTGACGCACCCGACATCGCCCCATGTAAATAGTTACGTCATATGCACATGCTGTACACAACACATACACACTCTTAGATGCACTCACGACGCGATCATATTTATTACCACGTAGGCACATATCTTTGTAAAAAGGGGGGGATGTCATGATATTCAAACACACACATCATGATGGACACACCAACAGACAGATCAGAGCACACAACACCACAACCAATCACACACAAGGACACCAACCACATAAAAGCACGAGCACGACACCTAGTGGACAGTAGGTCTGGGGACAAAGACACGGACAAGACCTGTTACAAGATCACAAACAGGGAATCCCCACGTGCAGAGTATCAAGACAAAACTGTACATAGAAAGTTTAAATAAAATAGCGTTGTACCATATACAACCGTGTTGGCTCATCTGTGTGTCAGAACGCCCAACACCACATGCAGCATGGTGGTTTACAAGAGTTCAAGATAGTTGTTCAACTGACTGAAACTAATCTAGATGACATTCATAATCCCTTGTAGATGACTGCAATACTGATAGATTCTCCCACTCTGTGGCGATGTTAGTCTTCTGGACAGAAGAAGATTCTCAATAAATCCCAATTTAAACCATTTTTTACAGCCCATTGTCACAGACCTAATTTGCATGGAGGCATTAGCGAGTAATGAAATCACCACCTCTCGGAATCTAATTTCTATGAGCTGACAACTTAATCTTATGATGGCACAAGCTGAATATTCGTTCAACTGGACGGTAGTCTCCAAAAATTAGTTGGTGCTACATAAAATGAGGAATTAAACCTTGCCAGCAGGATTAATTACCACAAAATTGCTGTTGCTTTACACTTTGTATCAGTACATATCATACTAGAAATAATATGTATAAATGTACATATAAATATATATGGATATAAAACATACACACATGTGAATAACTGAAAGATTTAACTAATTTACCGTGGGACAGCACGGTAGCATGGTGGTTAGCACAATTGCTTCACAGCTCCAGGGTCCCAGGTTTGATTCCCGGCTTGGGTCACTGTCTGTGCGGAGTCTGCACGTTCTCCCTGTGTGTGCGTGGGTTTCCTCCGGGTGCTCCGGTTTCCTCCCACAGTCCAAAGATGTGCAGGTTAGGTGGATTGGTCATGCTAAATTGCCCTTAGTGTCCAAAATTGCCCTTAGTGTTGGGTGGGGTTACTGGGTTATGAGGATAGGGTGGAGGTGTAGGCTTGGGTAGGGTGCTCTTTCAAAGAGCCGGTGCAGACTCGATGGGCCGAATGGCCTCCTTCTGCACTGTAAATTCTATGATAATTCTATGATTCAAATAGGACTTAAATAAGAATTTCTAATCCAAGTGCCTTTTATTGTGGTATAATTATGAGTGAGGAATGAAGGTTCTAATCCTGCAAGAAAAAATATTTGACATGAATCTAATAAATTAGCAAACACACAAAAGTCCACACAAAAGAAAATAATCAACAGTTCCTGAATAGATTCAGTTTAGGCACCAAATTAAGTGAGTTTAACACCTCCGTAGTCATGCTTATTGAATAGGACCAAAGAATATTTGGATCTCAATTAGTGAGATCTGTATAAATTGGAGCCTCCCTCCAATACTTTCTTCATATATAGAAGAATTGATACATGTTACTGTCAGTTTCAATATTTTTTGTCATTTTACTCACCTTACCAATAGCCACAGTCTGCAGGCAAACAAAACTTCTAACAGTTGGGTGAGGACATAATCAACTTCACCTGGAATGCTGGATGTTTGAATTGCTCATTGACAACCAATGTCTAGCCTCACAAGTAGAGAACGGAGCATGACATTGTAGACTGCTAACACTTATGGAATCATATCTCCATAAAAGCTGTAACTTCTAAGAGAGAAAGGGAGAAAAGTGTTGAGTATCCTAAATGGCATTAAGGTAGTCAAGTCCCCTGGGCCGGATGGGATCTATCCCAGGTTACTGCGGGAGGCAAGGGGAGAAATAGCTGGGGCCTTAACAGATATCTTCACATCTTTTTTGACCACAGGTGAGGTTCCAAAAGACTGGAGAATTTAATTTTCTTGTTTAAAATAATCTTCAATCTTTATTGTCACAAGTAGGCTTACATTAACACTGCAATGAAGTTACTGTGCAAAACCCCTAGTCACCACATCCCGGTGCCTGTTCGGGTACACAGAGGGGGAATTCAGAATGTCCAATTCACCTAACAGCAGTCTTTTGGGGCTTGTGGGAGGAAACCGGAGCACCCGGAGGAAACCCACGCAGACACTGGGAGAATGTGCAGACACCGCACAGACAGTGGCCCAAGCCAGGAATCGAACCTGAGACCCTGGTGCTGTGAAGCAACAGTGCTAACCACTGTGCTACCGTGCTGCCCTTTAAGAAAGGAACCAGGGACCAGCAAATTATAGTTATGGGCCAGGGTTTAGAAAACTCCAAAGTATATTATGGAGTTCACCTGACCTACAACTGTTTATTGATTTTGGTTATGATGAGCACAGAGCCTGCCTTTCAGGTGTTATTCAATGGAGTTCTTCGGCGCTTTTAATCATAAAACAAGCTTTATTCTACGAATTTAGTTAACATTTGTATAAACACACACAGTAAGACTTTTTATCAACTACAAACATAAAGACCCCACCAGCTACAGTAATATATGTATAACCCTTAATGAATTCCCCTTTAACTGTTCCAATTCAATAACAAAATCCAAGTAAAACCAGAAACCCCTTTTCAAAGGTGCGGTCCAGCACACGGCATTCTCACTGGTATAAAACTTGTTATTGATACTCTGTTTCCCTTTTCAAACAGCAAATTTGAATTCCTTCCAGAAAGCAATTATCTCTGTTAAGTTACCAAGTAGTCTGGAAAGATAGAGAGACACTTCTTTCGACCTGTGCAGTTCAAACTAGTCCAAACTCAAAGCGAAAGTAAAAACTCACAGAGCCAGAACCCAGCTCCAGCTACACAATGATATCACTGAAGCCATGTGATAAGACAAAAACATTTCTTAAAGGGACACTCTCATGACAAAAGGCTGGTCATCCTGACATCAATGGTGGGGAAGCTCTTGGAAAAGATACTGATAGATAGGATGTATGCCCATTTGGAGGAAAATGGACTAGTTAGTGACAGGCAGCATTGTTTTGGATGGGGAGTGTCATGTTTCACCAACTTGATTGAATTTTCTGAAGAGGTGACAAAGAAAATTGATGAGGGAAGGGCTGTGGATGTAGTTTATATGGACTTTAGTAAGGTGTTTGACAAGGTCCCACATAGCAGACAAAAACTAAAATCACATGGGATTCGGGGTGTGCTGGCTAGAAGGATCTCGAACTGGCTTGGTTATAGAAGACAGAGAGTAGCGGTGGAAGGGTGTTTTTCCAAATGGAGATCTGTAGCTAGTGGTGTTCCGCAGAGATCAGTGCTGGGATCTCTGTTGTTTGTCATATATATAAACGATCTGGAAGAAAATGTGGATGGTCTGATTAGTAAGTTTGCAGATGGCATGAAGATTGGCTGAGGCTGGTTTAGCATAGGGCTAAATCGCTGGCTTTGAAAGCAGACTAAGGCAGGCCAGCAGCATAGTTCAATTCCCATACCAGCCTCCGCGAACAGGCGCTGGAATGTGGCGACTAGCGACTTTTCACGGTAACTTCATTTGAAGCCTACTTGTGACAATAAGCGATTTTCAAGATTGGCGGGGTTGCTGATTGTGCGAAGGACTGTCAGAGGATACAATAGGATATAGGTAGATTGAAGACTTGGAGTTTAATCCGACCAAATACAAGGTGATGCATTTTAGAGGATCAAATATAGGTATGAAGTCTGTAAAAGGCAGAACCCTTAGGAACATTAACATACAGAGGGATCTGGGCGTGCAGGTCCACAGTTCCCTAAAAGTGGCAACACAGGTGCCAAGGTGATTAAGAAGGCATATGGCATGCTTGCATTCATCAGCTGGGGGCATTGAGGGCAAGAGTTAGGAAGTCAAGTTGCAGCTATATAAAACCTTGGTTAGGCCGCATTTGGAGTATTGCGTGCAGTTCTGGTCACCAGATTATCAGAAGGATGGGGAAGCTTTGGAGAGAGTGCAAAGAAGGTTCACCATGGTGTTGCCTGGTCTCGAGGGTGTTGGCGATGAGGAGAGGTTGAATATACTAGGATTGTTTTCACTGGAAAGGCAGGGGCTGAGGGGAGACCTGATAGAGGTCTACAAAATTATGAGAGGCATAGACAGGTTGGATAGTCAGAGGCTTTTTCTAAGGGTGGAAGTGTCAATTACAAAGGGGCACAGGTTCAAGGTGAGAGGGGGAAGGTTTAAGGGAGATGTGCGTGGGTGCGTTTTCACGCAGAAAGTGGTGGGTGTCTGCCAGAGGATGTGGAGAAGCAGGCACATCAGCAACATTTAAGAGGCATCTGGATGGATACATGAATAGGGAGGAAATGGAGGGATACGGGCCGAGTAAGGGCAGAAGGTTTTTATAACGTTATGGCATCATGATCGGCCAAAAGGCCCCTAAACCACTCATGGATGACGGTGACCTGGCCCCACCCCATTCATCCTCGCTGACATCGGGGCATTGGGGCATCGGAGCCCCACCCACCCAAGTGAACACCCCCATTGTATTTAATCCTCCCGCCTTCTTTTTAAAGGGGCATTGTCTTTCTGCTGCAAGAGGGAAGTCATTTCAAAATGTTCTGATGAGTCAAAAAAGTAACATTTGTCAAATAGCTTTTTTGGTGACAGTGCTGTTGAAGGTTTAATCTTTTTAATACATAATTACTCAAGACCTAACACTTTTGGTACCGTTTTGGAGTACATGTAACATTGCCATGCTCATCAACGTAACCAAAAAGAAAACGTCCGTTTCTATCATGTCCCTGGTAAGCAGAGCATAAGCATTCAGGATAGTGTAAAGTAAATGCAGTTTTACCTCTACTAAGTCTGACAGCCATTAGCCGTAGCAAAAATCAAAGTAGATTCCCTGGATGAGCAAACGGTCTCGGATTTGAAGATCAAAGAAACATCAAAGAGCCAATCCTTTAAAGCACCTTAAAGAGATTTGATTTTGCGTGTGTTCCCTCATCCTCAGATACAAATATCTAAGTTTTATTAATGAGTTTCCAATGCAGCTTACTGATTTTTTTGTGAAATTCTGGCTTGCTCAGTCAATTCACATCAGTAAGGCAGTTTTGTTTGTGCTAATTATTTTTCCGGCGGTAAATAATAGGGTAGGAAAGCTCAAAACTATATTAAAATATGATGAAATTTACTTCAGAGGTATCACAAAACTACAGTTCTAAACGTTTGTGCCATTATTCTCTTTCTGTTACCATAATATGAGTTAGTGCAGATGTATAATAAAATGATCCCTTTTTTTAAGCCATTGAAGAACTGAAGACTTTACTCCTGGACAGATGTGCCTGAAGCTCCCCCTTTTTCGAATATATTCTTCAATAAGCCTGGTTCTGCACATGTAATGAACTTTGCATTTGAACTTCTGCAGACATTGCTTTGGGCAGCAACAAAGATTCTTTGGAAAAGAGTTTTGCAGAAAGAATATGCAGCAGATAGAACCACATCCCTAGCAGCCTGCAGAGAGTATTTTCAGTTTCAATGAGCTTCAGTTGTAGCTCCCGAAATTCTTTGCTCATCACCTATACAAAGAAGTCCCCTTCAGATATCTCTACATAAATCTTGATGTTCACGGAAAGTCTTCCTGTTTGGTTAAATAAGATTTGCTGGAGTGGCGGTCGGCATCGCCACCGGGGGTAGCAGCATGGTTGGGCGACCTGTACAACTTCCTGCGGTTAGAGAACATAAAGTATGAGTTAAGAGGCTCTTCAGGAGGGTTTGAGAAAAGGGATGTTTGTGACCGTGTTTGAGGAGCTATTCGTCACAGGGGGGTGGTGGGGGCAGGGAGGGGGGCTGAAAAAGGGAAAACATCTATACAGACTGTATCATTGATTGTTGGGAAGTATGTTTCCCGGGGTGTTTGGTAGCTGTAACCTGTTTTGATACATGTTTGTAATAAAATAAGTTTTTTTTAAAAAGGGCTGCAAGTTGTTGGGAAGCTGCCTCGAATCCATGGTGAACCGGACCTTGTGGAGGCAAACTCCAGAATGCAGATCACATGTAAAGGTGTGTATGAAGTCGGGAAACCTACTTCAGCTGATGGTGGTGGAGGAGCTGGCACCATATTTAAAAGGCAATCCTGGGTTCAAGTTGGAAATTGTCTTGGGGGTTTTTTGAAGAAAGCTCTGCAGTTTAAATCTCCAGCATTTGAATTCCTGTAACTCCAGTTCAAAAAGATATTCCAATATTCAGGGAGAAGATTCCTCCACCATCACACAAGATTGTTCTGTGTCAGTCACAGTCCAGCCAGTGCATGCCCTCCAGTGCTCCAAGATGAAGAACGACAGGGTGGACATTCCCCTGCTGCCACTACCTCTCCTTTTCCATATATTGATGCACTATCAATTACGACGAGACGAGAGTAGAGAGTAATCGAGGCTTTATTAAGCAGAGATGTGTTTCCTCCTGCAGCAGCTGCCGAAATGGCTGCAGTTCGGTGAGCACACACATTTATACTCCGCCAACTGGGCAGAGCCAGCAGGCAGGGATCTACCCCCGTACCTGTAGTACAGGAGCCTTACCGTATTACCTCTCATATACGTATTATACAAACAGTGGTGACTACCACATTCACCCCCTGTTAAAAAAAGAGTCCAGCGGAGGTGGTGGAAAACTATTTACATGGTATGTGAGCATTTTTTAAAAATACAATTTGGTGAAAGTTCACAAATTTAGCCGGTCGGGTGCCTTGATCCTCCGTTGTGAGCGCCGTAGTCCCGGTGCTGATGCAGGGGCCGGCTTGGTCGCCTGTGACTCCGGGAGCATGTAGTCCTCATCCTCATCCCCGGGTGAAACCAATGGGCGGACGGATCGTCCTGGAGCGGGGGCTGTGGTGAGGTACGCTGGTGGGAGGGTGGGTGGCGCCGGGGCAATTGGAGGGGGGGGGAACCAGCTGGTGCCAGGTCCCTGAGGGAGACGTCGGGGTACGCCACGTGGGCGTACTGCGGGTTTGCATGTATACAGTTGTACCCTTTCGACCAACGAGTCTGTCTTGTGGAGCCGCACGTGCTTGCGGAGGAGGACGGTCTTGGGGCTGCCAGCCACGTTGGGAGCCAAACCCCAGAGGTGGACTTCCTAGGGAAGGCAAGGAGACGTTCATGTGGGGTTTCATTAGTCACAGTGCAAAGTAGCGATCGGATGGAGTGGAGGGTGTTGGGGAGGACCTCCTGCCAGCGGGAGACCAGGAGCTTTTTAGACTGTAGGGCCAGCAGGACGGCTTTCCAGACCGTCCTGTTCTCCCTCTCCACCTGCCCGTTTCCCCCGGCAATGCCTTTGCTGAGCAGGAACTGACGCAGCTCATCACTCATAAAGGAGGATCCCCGGTCGCTGTGGACATAAGCGGGGAAACCGAACAGAGTGAAGATGCTATTGAGGGCTTTGATGACGGTGGCAGACGTCATATCGGGGCATGGGATGGCGAAGGGGAATCTGGAGTATTCATCGACCACGTTCAGGAAATACGTGTTTCGGTCGGAGGAGGGGAGGAGCCCATGCTGAGGCGTTCAAAGGGACGGGAGGCCTTCACCAGGTGCGCTCGGTCTGGCCGGTAGAAGTGCGGTTTGCACTCCACGCAGACCTGGCAGTCTTTGGTGACCGTCCTGACTTCCGCAATGGAGTAGGGTAGGTTGCAGGCCTTTATGAAGTGAAAGAACCGGGTGACCCCTGGGTGACAGAGACCATCGTGTAGGGCCTGGAGTCGGTCCACTTGTGCGCTGGCACATGTACCTCGGGATAGGGCATCGGGGGGCTCATTGAGCTTACCGGGGCGATACAAAATCTCGTAATTGTAGGTGGAGAGCTCAATCCTCCACCTCAAGATTTTATAATTTTTGATCTTGCCCCGCTGCGTATTATTGAACATGCTGGCTACCGACCATGGGTCAGTGAGGAGAGTGAATCTCCTGCCGGCCAGGTAATGCCTCCAATGCCGCACAGCTTCAACAATGGCCTGGGCCTCTTTTTTGACAGAGGAGTGCCAAATATCGGAGGCATGGAGGGTGCGGGAAATGATTGCCACGGGCCTGCCTGCCTGGTTGAGGGTGGCGGCCAGAGCGACGTCTGTTGCATCGCTCTCGACTTGAAAGGGGATGGTCTCGTTGACCGCGTGCATCGCGGCCTTGGCGATGTCGGCCTTGATACGGTTGAAGGCCTGGTGGGCCTCAGCCGTCAGGGGGAAAACTGAGGAGTGGATGAGTGGGCGGGCCTTCTCCGCATAGTTAGGGACCCACTGGGCGTAGAATGCGAAGATCCTGAGGCATCGTTTGAGGGCCTTAGGGCAGTGGGGGAGGGGGAGATCCATGAGGGGGCGCATGCGATCGGGTCGGGCCCTAGAACTCCATTTTGCACCACATAGCCAAGGATGGCTAAGCGGTTGGTGCTGAACACGCACTTCTCCTTGTTATAGAACATAGAACAATACAGCGCAGTACAGGCCCTTCGGCCCACGATGTTGCACCGAAACAAAAGCCATCTAACCTACACTATGCCATTATCATCCATATGTTTATCCAATAAACTTTTAAATGCCCTCAATGTTGGCGAGTTCACTACTGTAGCAGGTAGGGCATTCCACGGCCTCACTACTCTTTGCGTAAAGAACCTACCTCTGACCTCTGTCCTATATCTATTACCCCTCAGTTTAAAGTTATGTCCCCTCGTGCCAGCCATATCCATCCGCGGGAGAAGGCTCTCACTGTCCACCCTATCCAACCCTCTGATCATTTTGTATGCCTCTATTAAGTCTCCTCTTAACCTTCTTCTCTCCAACGAAAACAACCTCAAGTCCATCAGCCTTTCCTCATAAGATTTTCCCTCCATACCAGGCAAAATCCTGGTAAATCTCCTCTGCACCCGCTCCAAAGCCTCCACGTCCTTCCTATAATGCGGTGACCAGAACTGTACGCAATACTCCAAATGCGGCCGTACCAGAGTTCTGTACAGCTGCAACATGACCTCCCGACTCCGGAACTCAATCCCTCTACCAATAAAGGCCAACACTCCATAGGCCTTCTTAACAACCCTATCAACCTGGGTGGCAACTTTCAGGGATCTATGTACATGGACACCTAGATCCCTCTGCTCATCCACACTTTCAAGAACTTTACCATTAGCCAAATATTCCGCATTCCTGTTATTCCTTCCAAAGTGAATCACCTCACACTTCTCTACATTAAACTCCATTTGCCACCTCTCAGCCCAGCTCTGCAGCTTATCTATATCCCTCTGTAACCTGCTACATCCTTCCACACTATCGACAACACCACCGACTTTAGTATCGTCTGCAAATTTACTCACCCACCCTTCTGCGCCTTCCTCTAGGTCATTGATAAAAATGACAAACAGCAACGGCCCCAGAACAGATCCTTGTGGTACTCCACTTGTGACTGTACTCCATTCTGAACATTTCCCATCAACCACCACCCTCTGTCTTCTTTCAGCTAGCCAATTTCTGATCCACATCTCTAAATCACCCTCAATCCCCAGCCTCCGTATTTTTTGCAATAGCCTACCGTGGGGAACCTTATCAAACGCTTTGCTGAAATCCATATACACCACATCAACTGCTCTACCCTCGTCTACCTGTTCAGTCACCTTCTCAAAGAACTCAATAAGGTTTGTGAGGCATGACCTACCCTTCACAAAGCCATGCTGACTATCCCTGATCATATTATTCCTATTTAGATGATTATAAATCTTGTCTCTTATAATCCCCTCCAAGACTTTACCCACTACAGACGTGAGGCTCACCGGTCTATAGTTGCCGGGGTTGTCTCTGCTCCCCTTTTTGAACAAAGGGACCACATTTGCTGTCCTCCAGTCCTCTGGCACTATTCCTGTAGCCAATGATGACATAAAAATCAAAGCCAAAGGTCCAGCAATCTCTTCCCTGGCCTCCCAGAGAATCCTAGGATAAATCCCATCAGGTCCCGGGGACTTATCTATTTTCAGCCTGTCCAGAATTGCCAACACCTCTTCCCTACGTACCTCAATGCCATCTATTCTATTAGCCTGGGGCTCAGCATTCTCCTCCACAACATTATCTTTTTCCTGAGTGAATACTGATGAAAAATATTCATTTAGTATCTCGCCTATCTCTTCAGACTCCACACACAATTTCCCATCCCTGTCCTTGACTGGTCCTACTCTTTCCCTAGTCATTCGCTTATTCCTGACATACCTATAGAAAGCTTTTGGGTTTTCCTTGATCCTTCCTGCCAAATACTTCTCATGTCCCCTCCTTGCTCGTCTTAGCTCTCTCTTTAGATCCTTCCTCGCTACCTTGTAACTATCCATCGCCCCAACCGAAACTTCACACTTCATCTTCACATAGGCCTCCTTCTTCCTCTTAACAAGAGATTCCACTTCCTTGGTAAACCACGGTTCCCTTGCTCGACGCCTTCCTTCCTGTCTGACCGGTACATACTTATCAAGAACACGCAGTAGCTGATCCTTGAACAAGCCCCACTTATCCAGTGTGCCCAACACTTGCAGCCTACTTCTCCACCTTATCCCCCCCAAGTCACGCCTAATGGCATCATAATTGCCCTTCCCCCAGCTATAACTCTTGCACTGCGGTGTATACTTATCCCTTTCCATCATTAACGTAAACGTCACCGAATTGTGGTCACTGTCCCCAAAGTGCTCTCCTACCTCCAAATCCAACACCTGGCCTGGTTCATTACCCAAAACCAAATCCAAAGTGGCCTCGCCTCTTGTTGGCCTGTCAACATATTGTTTCAGGAAACCCTCCTGCACACACTGTACAAAAAACGACCCATCTATTGTACTCGAACTATATCTTTTCCAGTCAATATTTGGAAAGTTAAAGTCTCCCATAATAACTACCCTGTTACTTTCGCTCATATCCAGAATCATCTTCGCCATCCTTTCCTCTACATCCCTAGAACTATTAGGAGGCCTATAAAAACTCCCAACAGGGTGACCTCTCCTTTCCTGTTTCTAACTTCAGCCCATACTACCTCGGAAGAAGAGTCCCCATCTAGCATCCTCTCCGCCACCGTAATACTGCTCTTGACTAGCAGCGCCACACCTCCCCCTCTTTTGCCTCCTTCTCTGAGCTTACTAAAACACCTAAACCCCGGAACCTGCAACATCCATTCCTGTCCCTGCTCTATCCATGTCTCCGAAATGGCCACAACATCGAAGTCCCAGGTACCAACCCATGCTGCCAGTTCCCCTACCTTGTTTCGTATACTCCTGGCATTGAAGTAGACACACTTCAAACCACCTACCTGAACACTGGCCCCCTCTTGCGACGTCAAATCTGTGCTCCTGACCTCTATACTCTCATTCTCCCTTACCCTAAAACTACAATCCAGGTTCCCATGCCCCTGCTGCATTAGTTTAAACCCCCCCAAAGAGCACTAACAAATCTCCCCCACAGGATATTTGTGCCCCTCAGGTTCAGATGTAGACCATCCTGTCTGTAGAGGTCCCACCTTCCCCAGAAAGAGCCCCAGTTATCCAAAAATCTGAATCCCTCCCGCCTGCACCATCCCTGTAGCCATGTGTTTAAATGCTCTCTCTCCCTATTCCTCATCTCACTATCACGTGGGGTTTGGCGGTGTGGAGAAATTTGAAAAGGTTAGCGTCGAGGTCCTGCTGGTCGTGGCCGCAGATGGTGACATTATCCAGGTACGGGAAGGTGGCCCGCAGCCCGTACCGGTCAACCATTCAGTCCATCTCCCGTTGGAAGACCGAGACCCCATTAGTGACGCCGAAGGGAACCCTAAGGAAATGGTAAAGGCGTCCGCCCGCTTCAAACGCGGTGTACGGGCGGTCCGCCTTTCGATGGGGAGCTGGTGGTAGGCAGATGTCAGGTTAACTGTAGAGAAGACCCGGTACTGTGCAATTTGATTAACCATATCAGATATGCGTGGGAGGGGGTACGCGTCAAGCTGCGTGTACCGATTGATGGTCTGACTGTAGTCAATGACCATCCTGTGTTTCTCCCCAAGTCTTTACAACTACCACTTGGGCTCTCCAGGGGCTGTTGCTGGCCTCAATGATACCTTCCCGCAGTAGCCGCTGGGCCTCCGACCTGATGAAGGTCCTGTCCTTGGCGCTGTACCATCTGCTCCTGGTGGCGACGGGTTTGCAATCCGGGGTGAGGTTTGCAAACAGGGAGGGTGGGTTGACCTTAAAGGTCGTGAGGCCACATACGGTGAGGGGTGGTAGGGGCCCACCGAATTTTAGAGTTAGACTTTGGAGGTTGCACTGGATGTCCAGGCCGAGTAGCAAGGCAGCGCAGAGGTTGGGGAGGACGTAGAGCCGGAAGTTGCTGAACTCTACGCCCTGGACGGTGAGGGTGGTGATGCAGTACCCCCGGATCGCCACGGAGGCCAGGGAGATTCTTTGGGTAACGGGGTGTAGCGCGAGGGAGCAGCGCCTTACCGTACCGGAGTGGCTGAAGCTCTCCGTGCTCCCGGAGTCGAGAAGGCAAGATGTCTTGTGGCCTTCAACTTTCACCGTCGTTGTCACGTTGCGAGCTTGTGTGGCCGGGACTGGTCGAGCGTGATGGAGGCGAGCTGTGGCTGGTGTTGGTGGGCCCCGGGCTGGTCGGCGGCGGTTGCGGGTGATGAGCAGCCAGATGAGGTGCCCGACGAACAGGGGTCCTGAGGCGCCGTCCAAAATGGCGCCGAAGATGGCGGTGGCCACGGGGGGCATGTGGCGGGTGGCGTTAAAGATGGCGGCGCCCACAGGCCGCACGATGTCTGATGGGGGGAAGGTGGCGGCGCCCAAGGGCTGCATGTGTTCTGCTGAGAGGAAGATGGCAGTGCCCACGGGCCGCACGTGGGCTGCGGGGACGAAAATGGCGGCGCCCACAGGTCGCACGTGGGGGTGTGCAAGAACAATTTGCCTGGATACAGCGGCGATCGACCAGGCCTGGCACACCGCAGCGAAATGCCCCTTCTTGCCGTGGGTCTTGCAGATTGCACTCCGCGCGGGGCAGCACTGCCGGGGGTGCTTATCTGCCCGCAGAAATAGCACTTGGGCCCCCCGGGGTTTGCTGGCTGCCGCACAGCGCAGGCTTAGGGTTGGCTGGGGGCGGCCGCTGGTGGGGCCCACGATGTCCACGAGGGGGGTGCTGTGCGGTTGGGGGCATACGCTTGTACATTACGGGAGGCTACCGTTAGTGAGGTCGCGAGTTTCTTGGTCGCCGAGAGGTCGAGCGTACCCTCTTCTAAGAGGCGCTGACTGATGTACGCTGACCCTATGCCCGCAACAAAAGCGTCCCTGATTAGGAGTTCAGTATGTTCAAAGGCCGAAACTGCCTGGCAATCGCAGTTCCTCGCCAGGGCGTGCAGGGCACGCCAGAAATTGTCCAATGACTCACCAGGGAGTTGATGCCACGTGGACAAGTGGTGCCTGGCTTAGAGTTTGTTCATCGGCCGGATGTAGTTCTCTTTCAGAAGCGCCATGGCCTCAGTGTAGTTGGGCGCATCCCGGATAAGGGGAAAAATATCAGAGCTCAACCGTATGTACAGGATCTGGAGTTTCTGTGCTTCTGAGGGTTGTTCTGTCGCTGCTCCGATGTAGGCTTCAAAGCAAGCTAGCCAGTGGCCAAAGGCCGATGTGGCGTTGTCTGCTTGAGGGTGCAGCTGCAGGCGATCTGGCTTGATGCGTAGGTCCATCGCTGTAAAATCTCTGCTTAATAAATTGATGCACTATCAATTACGACGAGACGAGAGTAGAGAGTAATCAAGGCTTTATTAAGCAGAGATGTGGAGCCTTCCGCAGCTGCTGCCAAAATGGCTGCAGCTCGGTGAGCACACACATTTATACTCCGCCTATTGGGTGGAACCAGTAGGCAGGGATCTACCCCCGTACCTGTAGTACAGGAACCTTACCGTATTACCTATCATGTACGTATTATACAAACAGTGGTGACTGCCATATATATGCAGACTTTGAACTGTCCTCCCCACAGGGACACAAACTTCCCATTTTGCTATCCTCCTGCCACTGACTTAATCGCTTCTGGTTTCTCCACTGCCGGGAGTCTGCCATGCAGCCTCCTGTACAATTCTGCGTGCCTGTCCACCATTTTGCGTGTTTCAGTGGCTCCACAAATTCCAGCCTCGAGAGTGAGTCACTCATTGTGGTGTTCCGGTTTAGTCTGTTCACTGATTATAAGTTAATTACAAGTTCTTCAATAAGGTGTGAGGTGAATTCAGTCCACCATCGAGACTGGGTGAAATCAATTTTGTTTTGTTCTTTCATGGGATGTGAGCATTATTGTCAAGGCCCGAATTGTTGCCCATCCCTAACTGGCCTTGAACTGAGTACCTCGCCACTCCATTTGATGGGGCGGTTAAGAGTCAACCACACCACAGTGTGTCTGGAGTCACATGGAGGCCAGACCAAGCAAAGATGACAGATTTCCTTTCCTAAAGGGCATTGCTAAACCAGATGAAATCAGTGGTAGTTTCACGATCATTATCAATTTTTCAATTCCAGATGTATTAATTAATTGATTGAATTTGAATTCCACCAGCTGCCACAAAGGGCATAAACCACAGAGCATTAGCCTGGACTTTCTGGATTACTAGTCCAGCAACTTTCCCACCTTGCAACTGTCTTAGGGCTAGACCGTTCAGGAGAGATGTTAGTGAAGCGACCATCAATTCACACGAGACAGAGTGTTGAAGTGAACAGTGACTTTAATCAACTGGAACAGTGCCTGCCTGCGACTGCTCTGCACTGAGAGCCGCCTACAGGGCAGCTGCTCTATATACCTCCCCTCAAGGGGGCGGAGCCAGGGGCAGAGCCCACAAGGGCACCAACATGATACAAGTGGTGTAATACAATACAATGGTCCAGAGGTGGAGCCCACAAGGGCAAGAACATAGTACAATGCAATACAGCGGTGAATGGTTGCCATAATATGTTCACCACATTCACCCCCTGTTAAAAAAATCCAGCGGGGGTGAAGGGCTCACAGGTTGAGTCTGTCCGGCGCTTTAATCGTGCGCTGCGATCGCCTGAGCTCTGGTTTCACAGCGGACATGGGTGTCGAACCCGTCGATGCGGGCATGGGTGTTGAACCCGTCGATGCGGGCATGGGTGTTGAACTCGTCGATGCAGGCATGGGCGTGGACTCCGGGAGCGTGTCTTCTGGAGCTTCATCCCTGTAGGCCGGCGATGGGGGGAGGGGGTAGAGGAGGGGGTGTGGAGGCCATGTGGGGGCGGGGGCGCTGTTCGATGTAGGTTGGGGGGGGTAGGGGATGGTCGTCGGGGATCCTGCGGGTGCCAGGTCCCAGAGGGAGACCGTATCTTGTCGGCCGTTGGGGTGCGCCACGTATGCATTCTGGGGGTTGACGTGAAGGAGCTGGACCCTCGCGACCAGGGGGTCAGACTTATGGCTCCTCATGTGGTTTCCAGAGGAGTACAGGCCCCGGTGTCTTCAGCCAGGCTGGAAGCGAGACCCCGGAGGTGGATGTCCTAGGGAAAACAAATCGGCGGTCATGAAGGTCTCGCTCGTGGCTGTGCAAAGAAGTGACCTAATGGAGTGGAGCGCGTCGGGGAGGACCTCCTGCCAATGGGAAACTGGGAGATTCCTAGACCGCAGGGCCAGGAGGGCGGCCTTCCATACCGTCACGTTCTCCCTCTCCACCTGTCCGTTTCCCCGGGGGTTGTAACTGGTAGTCCTGCTCGAGGCGATGCCCTTACCGAGCAGGTACTGACGCAGTTCGTCGCTCATAAACGAGGAGCCCACCATCTCGCGGAGCGTTACATGAAGGTCGGACCATCTCGCGGAGCGTTAGATGAAGGTCGGACAGCAGCAGCAGCAACCTGGGGGGGGAGGGGGGGAAGGGGGGTCCCTGTGGGGGACATGTGAGCAAGAAAGCACATGAACGATCTGAAACTGACATGTACAGGAAGAATCCATTGTACAAAGTTCTGTATTTTATTGACTTGCCATGTTCATGTCTTGCCATGCGAGTTCTTTTCTTTTCTTTGTTACCGGGGGGCGGGGGGTGGTTTGTTTGCAAGGTGGAAAATATTGTTATTGAAAAATTCTTAATAAAAATATATATTTTTAAAAAATAAACGAGGAGCCCCGGTCACTGTGGACGTAAGTGGGGAAACTGAACAAGGTGAAGATGCTGTGCAGGGCCTTAATGACGGAGGCCGCGGTCATGTCGGGGCAAGGAATTGCGAAGGGGAAGCGGGAGTACTTGTCAACGACGTTGAGGAAATACGCGTTGCGGTTGGTAGAGGGGAAGGGCCCGTTGAAGTCGATACTGAGGCGCTCGAAGGGCTGGGATGCCTTCACCAGGTCGGCCTTATCTGGTCGATAGAAGTGCGGCTTACACTCCGCGCAGACTTGGCAGTCCCTGGTCATGGCCCTGACCTCCTCAGTGGAGTAGGGCAGGTTGCGGGCCTTGATGTAGTGAATAAGCCGGGTGACCCCCGGATGGCCCGGAGTCGGTCATCTTGCGCGCTGGCGCATGTGCCACGGGACAGGGCATCTGGGGGCTCATTGAGGTTTCCGGACGATACACTATACCATAATTATAGGTGGAGAGTTCGATCCTCCACCTCAAGATTTTATCGTTCTTGATCTTGCCCCACTCTGTATTGTCGAACATGAAGGCTACCGACCGTTGGTCAGTGACGAGGGTGAACCTCCTACCAGCCAGGTAGTGCCTCCGGTGCCGTACAGCTTCCACGATGGCTTGAGCTTCTTTTTCGACTGAGGAGTGTCGAATCTCGGAGGCATTGAGGGTACGGGAGAAAAATACTATGGGCCTGCCTGCCTGGTTAAGGGTGGCGGCGAGGGCGACCGCTGACACATCGCTCTCCACCTGGAAGGGGACGGACTCGTCCACCTCGCGCATCGCGGCTTTGGCAATATATGCCTTGATGCGGCTGAAGGCCTGGTGGGCTTCAGCCGCCAGTGGGAAGCTGGTAGTTTTGATCAGTGGGTGGGCTTTGTCCGCATAGTTGGGGACCCACTGGGCATAATAGGAAAAGAACCTGAGACATCTTTTCAGGGCCTTAGGGCAGTGGGGAAGGGGGAGTTGCAGGAGGGGGCGCATACGGTCGGGGTCGGGCCCTAGGACTCCGTTTTCCACGACATAGCCGAGGATGGCTAGTCTGGTTGTGCGGAAAACACATTTCTCCTTGTTATAAGTGAGGTTGAGGGCTTGGGCGGTTTAGAGAAACCTCTGTCGGTTGGCGTCGTGGTCCTGCAGGTCGTGGCCGCAGATGGTGACGTTGTCCAAGTACGGAAATGTGGCCCACAGCCCGTACTGGTCTACCATTCGGTCCATCGTTCTTTGGAAGACCGAGACCCCGTTGGTGACGCCGAAGGAGACCCGGAAGAAGTGGAAGAGGCGGCCGTCTGCCTCAAAGGCTGTGTCGTGGCGGTCCTCCGGGCGGAATGGGAGCTGGTGGTATACGGACTTCAGATCTACCGTGGAGAACACCCGGTCATGTGCAATCTGATTCACCATGTCCGCTATCCCAGGGAGGGGGTACGCATCGAGGTGCGTATACCGGTTTATGGTTTGGCTGTAATCTACAACCATCCGGTTCTTTTCCCAGGTCCTGATGACCACCACCTGGGCTCTCCAGGGGCTATTACTGGCCTCGATGATCCCTTCCCGCAAGAGCCACTGGATCTCAGACTTGATAAAAGTCCTGTCCTGGATACTGTACCGCCTGCTCCTGGTGGCGACGGGTTTACAGAGATTCGCGAATAGCGAGGGAGGGTCGACCTTCAGGGTCGCGAGGCTACAAACGGTGAGGGGAGGTAGGGGCCCGCCGGACTTTAGGATCAGGCTCCTGAGGTTGCACTGGAAGTCCAGTCCCAACAGAAGAGGAGCACAGAGATCGGGGAGTACATATAGTTTAAAGTTTGCGTATTCGACGCCCTGTATCGCGAGGTTTGCGACAGTGTACCCCCGGATCTGCACTGAGTGTGATCCGGAAGCGAGGGAGATTGTTTGAAATGCGGGGGAGATTTGGAGAGAACAGCGCCTTACCGTGTCTGGGTGTACGAAGCTCTCCGTGCTCCCGGAGTCAAACAAGCAGGGCGTTTCGTGCCCATTGATCCGGACGGTCATCATGACGTTCCTGAGGTGCTTTGGGCGTGACTGGTCGAGGGTGACCATGCCGTGTTGCGGGTAGCTGGCATAGTCAGAGGTGGTAGGGGTGGTCCCAAGATGGCGGCCTCCGTCGGTCGCACATGTCGGGCGGCGATGAAGATGGCGACCAAGATGGCGGCCCCCATGAGTCGCACATGGCGGGTCGTGTGGGAGATGGCGGCCAAGATGGCGGCCCCCGTGAGTCGCACGTGTTGTGTAGAGTCGAAGATGGCTGCTCCCACGGACAACACGAGGCAGGTGATGCGCCCGAAGGGGGCGGAGCCGGCAGGCACGCAGCCACACTGCAGGGTCTGCGGGCCTGTGAGTCTGAGAATCGGGCCTGTGATTTGGAGGACTTGGACCTGGCCAGGCAAGCTTTGGCAAAGTGTCCTTTCTTGCTGCAGTCGCTACAGTTCGTGTTCCGAGCCGGGCAACGCTGCCTGGGGTGCTGGTTCTGGCTGCAAAAGTAGCAGGGCAGCCCCCAGGGTTGGGCGGGCAGCCGCGCGGCACAGGCCTGCGGTACTCTGGTCGGGTGTCCACGAGGGGGTCGCGTGGTCGGAGGGGAAAGTGTTGAGGCTTTAAAACGGTACTCCTAGATAGGTGGCTAGTTTTACCGTCTCTTCTAGGTCGAGGGCGCCCTCCTCGAACAGGTGCTGTCTGACGTAGTTGGACCGGACCCCAGCCACGTAGGCGTCCGGATGGCGTGTTCCACGTGGTGCGACGGCCGTGACGGCCTAGTAGTTGCAGCTTCGCGCGAGGACTTTCACGTCGCGTAGGTACTCCTCCAGGGATTCCCCGGGGCATTGGCGGCGAGTGGTGAGGAGACGCCGCGCGAACACTTCGTTCACCGGCCTCACGTATTGCTGCTTCAGGATCGCGAGCCCGTCTGCGTATGTGGCCGCTTTGTCGATTTGCACGGAGATTCGATTGCTCACCGGGCGTGGAGGAGGCTCAGCTTCTGTTCATCGGTAACGGAGGGAGAGGAGGAGGCGGCGAGGTAGGCCTCGAAACATCAGAGCCAGCGCGAAAAAATCCCTTTGGCTTCCGCGGCCTGTGGGTCAAGTTCCAGTCGGGCAGGTTTGAGGGCTGCTTCCATCACGATGTTGTAGTTGATTAAATTGATGCGACCATCAATGCACACGATGCAAAGAGTTGAAGTGAACAGTGGCTTTAATCAACTAGAACAGTGTCTGCCTGCGACTGGTCTGCACTGAGAGCCGCCTACAGGGCAGCTGCTCTATATACCACCCCTCAAGGGGGCGGGGCCAGGGGCGGAGCCCACAAGGGCACCAACATGATACAAGCAGTGTAATACAATACAATGGTCCATAGGTGGAGCCCAACAACATAGTACAATGCAATACAGTAGTGAATGGTTGCCATAACACGTTCACCACAGTTAGGAAGAACTTCTTCACTCAAATGGAGGGAGAAGTTTGGAACTCACTCCCACAAACAGCAGTTGAAGCTAGATCAGTTGTTAATTTTAAATCTGAGGTAGATAGCTCTTTATTAAGCAAAGATATTAAGGGTTACGGGCAAAAGACGGATATATGGAGTTAGACCACTGATCAGCCATGGTCTCATTAAATGGCGGAACAGGCACGAGGGGCTGAATGGCCTACTCCAGTTCCTATGTCAATCTGGTGATGTTTGTTGGTTTAGAATCAACTCATGTACTATTTTTCTCACTGGGTGTTCTCTTCAGTTAAGAGAAGCCTTTAGGCCGGGAATCTTCAAAACGCGGCTAAGTGTTGACGCCGGTGTAAACACCGGAGTGTTTCACACCGGCGTCAACAGGCCTCTTGGCCCAGCGATTCCATGGCCCACAGGGGGCCAGCATGGCGCCGGAGTACTCCATGCAGCTCCGGCTGCCGATATGCGGCCCCGCATGACATGGCAGGTCCACACAGCGGGCCAGCGCGGAAGAAGGTAGGCACCCCCCAGATCGCACGTGCATGCCGATCGGTGGTCCCCGATCGCGGGTCTGACGCCCCATTCTCCGCCCCCGCGCCGAGCGCGATTTCGGCACGGAGGCTCAGAGAATCCCGGCCTTTGTTTTCTCTCACATTTGATGCCTCCTTCTGATGGCTTGACTAAAATTCCAAACTTAACAAGTGGAGAAACCTGCAGATCGTAAAATTTCATATAAATCGAAGCAAATTACAAATGAAACAGATTCTTTGTTTCAGTGAATTTTCAAAATCTATTCTATAAAATTTTCTTCCTTAGCTTGTGATATTGCATGGAGCATCACAAATCATACTGATAGAGTAGAAAAATGTTTTTACAGTGATTTGACTTTATAGCTTTTCCTATAAAATATACATTGCAAACTGCTGTAAATTTGAGTTTAATGCCTTTTAAATAAAACTAATGCTGGAATTATTATAAAGTACAAAAACAAGGAGTTTGCATAAAAAGCAATAATAAATGAAAAGCAAATGCAATTTTAGCATATTTATGACTTTTAGGGCTGATTTGAAAACTATAAAGTTTTATGAACCTGGAAAAAACATCACCTATAATAGCCACCCGGTTAAATGTCTGCTTTGAACACAGTGCATTTTGAATGAGGTCATTTGAACATCTCTTTGCAATGAAACAAAGGGGCGAGAAATTGGATCAGGCCTGGATTGAGGTACAATGGTGGTGCATGGTGCCAGTGGGAGGACCACAGCAAATTGATCTGTGGCCTCACTAAGATAAAACCAGCAAGCTGCAGTCACAAAAACAACTCCTGGTCACAAAGAACAGCGATATCAGCCAGCTCAGGAATTGGCTGCATGTTTTAGGTTTCACAGTGGCTCCTGCTGTTCATTCAGTTAAGTCAAAAACATGAAACTCATCTCAGTTTTCTCCTGAGGCCCCCGTCATCATAGCCAAATTGGTTCCCTTCACCTAATATCACAAAGAGGCTGAAGGCAGTGGATACACCAAAGGTTACGGGCCCTGATAACATCCTGGTATTGAAGGCACACCCCAGAAGTAGCCTCAGCATTAGCCAAGCGGATCCAGTACAGCCACAACATTAACAACTACCTGACCGTGTAGACAATTTCCCAGGTATGTCTTGCCCACAAAAAGCAGGAGAAATCTAATCCAGCCAATCAGCTCACTCTCAATCATCAACAAAGCGATGGAAAATGTGGTCAACAGGGCTATGAAGTGACACTTCCATAGCAATAGCCTGCTCACCGATGCTCAATTTGGGCTCCACCAAGGCCATTTGGCTCCATACCACATTACAACTTAGTCCGAACATGGAGAAAAGATCTAAATGTCAGAGGTGAGCTGAGACTGAATGCCCTTGACATTAAGGCAAAATTTCTCTGGGTGTGGTATCAAGGAGCCTTAACAAATTTAAAGTCAATGGAACTCTAGGGAGAAACTCTCCACTGGTTTGGAGTCATACCGCACAAAGGAAGATGGTTATGGTTGTTGGAGGCCAATTGGTGTGTCAGAATATCAGTACAGTAGTTCTTCAGGGCAGTGTCCTAGGTCCAACTATTTTATGATGCTCCATCAATAAACATTCTTCCTATATAAGGTCAGAACTGTGAATGTTCACTGATGATGTATGGTGTTCAGTGCCAGTTGCAACTCCTCAGAAACTGAAGCTTGGTATTTAAGTATCTTAAGAGCTATGTGGAAATGGAAGGATTATCCTTCAGGTGAACTTTTAATTGCTTTTTTAAGAGTGGATCTTTTGCCATTTCCTTTATTGCGATTAATTATTTTTATTTACGCGCAATACATTTTTTCCACGTTCCTGTTTCCGTGTGCAATAAGTGGGGAGTGAATTTGGGTTTATTTTAATTACCGCCACGGTATTGTACCTGATTTGGACTGTCCTGTAGACTGTGATTTAAAATAATTTAATAATCAATTGTAACATTAAGTATTTCAACGCCAGATTAATATTGTGGCCTGCAGGCAGCAGGACCTGAACAAGGTTCAGGCTTGAGTTTGTAAGTGGCAAATAACATTCAGGCCGCACAAGTGACAGACAATGATCATCTTCAACAAGAGAGAATCTAATCATCACTCCTTGACATTCAGTGGAATTACTATCACTGAATCACTCACCATCAATACTCTGAAGGTTACCATGGACCAAAAACTGGACTGGACAAGAGCAGGTCTGAGAATGTGAATTCTATGGCACCTCCTGACTTCCCAAAGCCGGCCCATAATCTCTAAGGCACAAGTCATTATTGCTGGGTTAAAATACTGGACTTCCCCACACCATTTGGACTGTAGCAGTTCAAGGGCAATTATGGATGGGGACAAAATGATGGTCTTGCCAACAACACCCTTATTCCATGAGCAAATAAAAAAATCATGAAACCTAGTAGGTAGGGTGCCTCAAATGACAGCAGAGGATAATAATGTACAACGGTGATTGTTCCTTTTAAGCACTCCTGCATTAACAGGCAAATTGCTGTCCCTTCTCATCACTGCACTGCTGTGAAGCACTGGGAATATTTTCCAAGTACATTGTTGTAAAAATGAAATGCTTTGTACAAATGTGACACTGAATTAATGGGCTTTTTAAAAAAAAACTACTTGTTACATTGGGCAGCTTGATGCTGAATAGAATAGACTAGAATAGAATCCCTAAAATGCAGAAGCAGGCCATTGGGCCCATCAATTCTGCACCGACCCTCTGAAAGAGCACCCTACCTAGGCCCACTCCCCAAAACCCCACCTAACCGTTGAACACTAAAGGGCAATCTGGGGCTTTTCACAGTAACTTCATTGCAGTGTTAATGTAAGCCTACTTGTGACAATAAAGGTTATTATTATTACCTAACCGGCACATCTTTGAGCTGTGGGAGGAAACTGGAGCACCCGGAGGAAACCTACGCAGACACAGGGAGAACACGCAAACTCCTCACAGACATGTTACTCGGTGATTTATTTTGCTTTCCAATCCTAATAGATTTTCAGAGTAATCCAATACCATGGTGAAAAGAAAATGTAATCCTGAGGTTCAAAATTAAATTTAGGGACTGTTGAATCTTCGGCTGCTGCAGTTTGTGACATTATCTAAGCCCCACATTTGTCCTCTGCTTGTCCTTTGTGGATTTCAATTATTTCATTTATAACGTAACAATATAAAGATCAGAAAACATCTCAGTCTCAAAATAATTTGCAAATAAGAGACCAGTTAATTGCAGATATCAATCTCAGACCAGTACTGGCACATTGCAGTGTCGTTTGGCAGAGCAAAATTATATTGCCAATTCACACATGGCTGTCTGGTTTGAGATGGGGCAGGTTCATAAGTGCCGCATGCACTGAATAGTCCTCAACAGGATATTTTTTTAAATATAAATTTAGAGTACCCAATTATTTTTTTTCAATTAAGGGGCAATTTAGCATGGCCAATCCACCAAACCAGCACATCTTTGGGTTGTGGAGGCGAAACCCATGCAAACACGGGGAGAATGTGCAGACTCCATGTGGACAGTGACCCAGGACCAGGATCGAACCTGGGACCTCGGCGCCGTGAGACAGGAGTGCTAACCACTGTGCCACAGTGCTGCCCTCTCATCAGGATATTAAGGTTGGTAATCTTAATGGCCCAGATATGCATTTAAAATTAATGATGAGGCTAAATGCCCTTACTGTTGTTCAGGTATAAACCAGACAACTTTAGGCATCCGCACATGGTCAGTTAAATGTAGATGTTGGGAATTTGCTGCCCAGGTCACTCTGCTCCTTCAGAGGTTTGGCCACAGTGGTATCTCACTGAAATCCGCGATATTGAAGCACATGGAAGAGCATGAAGTTTCAGATGCTGGCCAATTTCTACCCATTAATTACGGCAGAAAAAGGTAGGTAGGACTTGTCAATGCAAATGTAAGTGAATTCCTAATGGTGTGATAAGTCTAAATTACTGAAAGGCAACCTCTCTGACACAAAAAAATTAACTTTTCCAAGTGTGACAAGTCAGTCCTTCAAATTTGAATTATTGTTGGAGATTTTAAAATAAATTTAATTGTTTTACACTTTCCTTCTGTCTCTTTCATCCCTTTCTCTTAATCCCATCACTCTTGCCCCCCTTCTTATCTAACATTTTTCAGCACTTGTTCCACAGCCTTGTATGCTCTGGCATTTCAAGTACTCATCTAAATGCTTCTGAAAAGTTGTGAGGATTCCAGCCTCTACCATCATTTCAGGTGGTGTGTTCCAGGTCCTCACCACCCCCTGGCAATTGACCCCTCCACTAAGGGAAAAGTACCTTCCTATTCATCCTATCTGTGTCCCTCATACTTTTGTACACCTCAATCAGGTCCTCCCTCAGCCTTCTCTGTTCCAGGGAAAACAACACCAGCCTATCCAGTCTCTCTTGATAGCTGAAACACTCCAGCCCAGGTAACATCCTGGTGAATCTCATCTGCACCCTTTCCAGTGCAATCACTTCCTTGCTATAGCGTTGGGACAGAACTGCACAGACTACTCCAGCTGGGGCCTAACCAGCGTTTTATACAGCTCCAACATAACCTCCGTGCTATTATATGCAATGCTTCGCTTGAAATGCAAGAATCCCATAGGCCTTCTTAACCGCTTTATCAACCTGTCCTGCTGACTTCAGAGATCTGTGAACATGCACAACAAGGTCCCTCTGATCCTCTGCACTTCCTGGAATCCGACCATTCATTGTGTATTCCTTTGCCTTGTTAGTCCTCCAAAATGCATCACCTCACACGTTTCATGGTTAAATTCCATTTGCCACTCTTCTGCCCATCAAACCAGCCCGCCTATATCGTCCTGCAATCTAAGGCCTTGCCCCTCACTATTTACCACATCACCAATTCAAAATTCACTGATTCCACTTCACTTTGCTTCCTGTGGACAAAGAACATAAACTCTCCAGTGGATTGTGGTTTCATGTGTTTTTATCTTTCTTTCTGTACAAACACTGGTTATAAGAATTTGCATCATGGCCCTCAGTCCAGGGAGAGCTTCTTCAGTTTGTTGCCTCTTATTTTTTCTCTAGTTAGCTTGTTTTCAGTCTGAAGTAGAACGGTTATTCCCATTTAGCATATCAGCTCAGCAAAAAAACCTATAATATATATGCAACGCTTAATCGCTAATGGTATTACCTTACACCTAGCGTTAATGAGTAGGTAGGGAGAAACTATTTGTAAGAGGATCAAGAGAGGGCGCAGATTTAAAGGGATTTTCATACGAAACAAATGAGATATGGGAAAAAAACATCTTCACACAGCAAGTTGTTTGGGTTTTGAATGCAATGCCTCGAAGTGTGGTGGAGGCAGGTTCAATCGAAGCTTTCAAGAGGGCATTAAATGATTATTTGAATAGAAACAATGCACAGAGGTATGGGGAAAAGGCAGGAGAATGGTACTAAGTTATAGTTTTCAGCTGGATAGCCAGTGCAGAAACAATGAGTATCCTTCTGTGCCAGAACCATTCTGTGATTCTGAGATAAGGAGCTTGCGGACAGATATGGATACATTGAGCGAATGGGCAAAAATCTGGCACAAGGTGTATGATGTTGGAAAATGTGAAATTATTCATTTTGGCAGGAAGAATAAAAAAAGCAGAGCATTACTAAACACTGGTTTAGCTCAGTGGGCTAGACAGCTGGTTTGTGATGCAGAACAAGGCCAGCAGCGCGGGTACCAACTGAGAATTCTGAATTCTCCCTCTGTGTACCTGAACAGGCGCCAGAGTGTGGCGACTAGGGGCTTTTCACAATAACTTCATTGAAGTGTTAATGCAAGCCTACTTGTGACAATAAAGATTATTTCCGAAATGAAGAGTGACTGCAGAATTCTGATGTGCAGAGGGATTTGGTGTTCTAGTGCATGAGTCACAAAACGTTAGTTATGCGAACTCAGAAAGTAATTAAGAAGACTAATGGAATGCTGTCCTTTGTTACGATTGGCATTGAACATAAAAGGAAGGATCTTGTTATAGAAGTCTACAACACAGAAAAGGCTCTTTGGCCCATTATGTCTGCATTGGTCAAAAACACCCATCTAACTACTTTAATCCCATATAGAGTCATAGAGGTCTATAGTTCTACTTCAGATATACAGGACATTAGTGAGACCACATCTCAAATACTGTGCGCAGTTTTGATCTCCTTATTTAAGGAAGGATGTAAATGCGTTGGGGGCTTTTAAGGGGAGGTTTACTAGATTGCTACCTAGAATGGGCAGGCTGTCCTATGAGGAAAGGTTGGACAGACTGGGCTTGTGTCTGCTAGAAATTAGAAGAATGAGGAGTGGCTTAATTGAAAAATTGAAATTATCTTGAATGATCTCTACAAGGTGGACCTGGGAAGGATGTTTCCTCTTATGGGTAAGTTCCGAAAGTGGAGGCACTTCTTGAATTAAGGGCTGCCCTTCTAGGGTAGAGATGAGGAGGAATTTATTCTCTCAGAGGGTTGTGTGACTTTGGAACTTTCTGCCTCAAAAGACGTTGAAGTTGGGGGCCATTTAATATTTTTACGGTGGAGGTGGATAGAATTTTGTTAGGCTAGGGAATCAAATGGTATTGGGGATAGATGTGAATGTGGAATTCAAAACACGAAATGATCAGCCATGATTCTATTGAATGGCAGAATAGGCTCAAGAGGCCGAATGGTTTACCCCTGCTACTATTTTGTATGTTTGTATGTCCGTAACTTTATCTCATCACATTTAACATTGTTTTTGTTTTAAAATTCACTTCAAAAGCAAGATGGATATGAAGTAAGGATTAGGTGAGAGAATGTTCAAGTAGACATATTTTGAAACGCTGCATTGTTAATTAAAGTGTTTAATCACTGTAATAGATGGCACCCAGAAGAGGGCAGTCATTCCAGTTCATCTGAAATAATTTTCTGTGAGGTGGCTATGAACAGTAATAATAACAAAAAGAATACAACTAATGGGATAACTTTGATTACATTTATAGTGAAATCCTTCAAAATGTAACAGATCATCAGATAAGTATGAACAATCACAAATAGTTTGTCTAAAAAGCAGAAATGATAATACATATCCTCGTCTTGATGAATTATTTCTAATATTTCTCACTGAGGTGAAGCCACTTGAGAATTTTGTAGATTAAATCTAAAACATCAATAAAAATCTAAATTATAAACTACTGCTACCTTCCTCCAGATAGAGAAGGAAATTTGTGCACTGAGATTCAAGCAATGTCTCTCCTCAGTATTGAGTTTTTACTCCAGAATATTTCATTTAAAATGATGATCTGTGATAATAGAATAAAATAATCTGAACATATCCACCTTCAGCAATGCCTGAAAACCATTCATTCTGAAATTCAATTACAGTTGAGCCTTGCAGCATTTAGAGCAATATTAAAACAACACATTCAGCTTTTACTTTTACAACACAGATACATTTCATTCAAGAGCTAAGCAGAGGCTCGGTTATCAGTTTAACAAACAGGAGAGGTTTTTCAGCTGAGGTAAAAAAAAAGTTAAACATACAAAGAGAAAATGGTGAAATGTAGAACAGGTGGCTCAATATCTGAAAGCTTGAGACTGATTAATAGTTCAGGTGTTGTTATTGTGGGTAACGTTAACTTGCCACGGGTGATCCAGGGACAGGTTACGATAGTGTATTCATTTTTAAAAAATTAATTAGGGGGAAATTTAGCGTGGCCAATCCACCTACCCTACACAACTTTGGGTTGTGGGTGTGAGACCCATGCAGACATGGGGAGAAGTGCAAACTCTACACGGACAGTGACCTGGGGCCGGGATCGAACCAGGGTCCTCAGCGCCATGAGGCTGGAGTGCTAACCACCGCCCCACCATGCCACCCACAATAGTTTATTCATGATTCTAGCATGTAGGGAACCACTCCAGAGAAACCTCTGGAGGAGCACCATCCTCTGATACAGTTCTCACAGCTCTAACACAGCAATCACAGGGAGAATATTCTAATACAGCTCTCTCGCCCTTAAGTCACAGGTGCAGACTGATATACAGTTATTCATACAGAACATTATTTTTAAATTCTGATCTTGTCTGCGTAGGTTTATCATTAGATCTTCACCCAAAAGCTTTTATGTAACCTTCTAATTAGAAAACTGTCTTCTTCTAAAGAAGCAAACAACCTTGCTGGCGACTTCTGCTGACGTTCAGACATTGAGATAGAGCATTTGACTAACATGTGCTTTTACTCTAGATCTGTACTAGATCTGTTCCCACTTTTACTGAACCTATTAATTGATTTAAATGGGTGCTCTTTCCAAAGGCCGGTGCAGACTCGATGGGCCGAATGTTTCCCCCTGCACTATAAATTCTGTAAACTCTAACACTATTCATCCAAACTGCATATGTAGGTCCAGAATTTGCAGATGAGATGGTGGGGAAACTGTCAGGGTACGCCATCATCATCGTGTAACACTGACAGTGACTTAGGGCGGCATAGTGGTTAGCACTGCTGCCTCACAGCTCCACGGTCCCACATTCAATTCCTGCCTCTGGTGACTGTGTGGAGTTTGCATTTTCTCCCCGTGTCTGCATGGGTTTCCTCCGGATGCTCCGGTTTCCTCCCACAGTCCAAAGATATGCAGGTTAGGTGGATTGGCCATGCTAAATTGCCCCTTAGTGTCCAAAAGATTAGGTCAGATTACTGGGTTACAGGGATAGGTTAGAGGTGTGGGCTTAAGGAGGGTGTTCTTTCCAAGGGCTGGTGCAGACTCGATGGGCCGAATGGCCTCCTTCAGCACTGCAAATTCCATGATTCTATGATTCTGCTGTCCACCTGTCTGCAGTAAAACATCTGGAACTTGTTGCTGGTGATATCCAGCTCCTCTGTAGTGTGCGCTGTTGGCAAATTTTGTAATTGCAATTGTCACAGAATCAGAAAATTGATTTGAATTTATTCTTGCTGTAAGAAATACATTGAAAATATTAATTCCTGCTGCATGAGCTGCAACTGAGATCTAGATTCTCTCTCCCCCCCCCCCCCCCCCCCCCCCCCTCCCCCATGACAGGTTTTTCAGCAGTGGAGGCGGATCGTTATTGACTGCCAGTGGGATCTTCCAGTTCTGCCAAAGTCAATGGCTATTTGTGCTGCTTGCCAGCCATGCCGCTGGGCAACAAACCATAGTGGGGCTAGCCTTCGGCTGGACTGGAAAATCCCTCTGGCAGGAAAGCCTGAAAACCTCAGCCTGAGTTTCGAGCATTATACTACATCATAAATACTGCTGAACGATCTCTCTAGCCTTGTAAACTGATTTTATATGTGTGGAGACTCATTCTTACAAAATAATATTTAAACATTTCACCTTAAAAAAAAGGTATTCTTTAATTCTTTATGTTTGTTTATGATATTTCATCTTCAACTTTAATCCTATGTGTATGCCCAATCTTTAATTCACTTTTGGTGCAATGATTAAAAAGTGATTTATAACCATAAGGGTTTTATTTTTTGCTTTTCTGTCTGTGAGAATGCTTCAACCTGATTAGCTGATCAGCCTGCACACTGATTGTTGCAGTATACCATGGATTCTAAATTCAAAGCTTGTCAGAATTGAAGAAATCAATACTCCAGTGCCTACTAAATCTCTGTAGGAAACTTTTATTGAGGTCAGTGACAAGTCCCATCCTTTGCTGCTGATGACAAAATCCAGGTCATAGTGTGTGTGAAACATTAGCAGGATTGGTTAACAGTCAGGAAAAAAAAAGAATAGTAATGAATAGAGAGTAGGACATTTTAGGACGGCAGGGTGTAAATTATGATGTGTGACAAAAATCAGTACTTGGACCTCACAATGATTTAGATGAGGGATAGAAGATGAGCTAGAAAGTCAGCTGTGAGGAGGACACATGGTGACTGCAAAGCAAAAAAGGCAAGTTAAATGACTGGGGCGAGCAGCAGGTGATAGATAGAAGGGGCTGGTTTAGCACACTGGGCTAAATAGCTGGCTTTGAAAGCAGACCAAGGAAGGCCAGCAGCACAGTTCAATTCCCGTACCAGCCTCCCTGAACAGGTGCTGGAATGTGGCGACTCGGGGCTTTTCACAGTAACTTCATTTGAAGCCTGCTTGTGACAATAAGCGATTTTCATTTCAATATGATGTGGGAAGTGTGCAATTATCCATTTTGGTAGGAATAATGGAAAAGTTGATTTTTAAAAAGTAATAATAATCTTTATTGTCACAAGTAGGCTTACACTGCAATGAAGTTACTGTGAAAAGCCCCTAGTCGCCACATTCCGGCGCCAGTTCGGGTACACAGATGGAGAATTCAGAATGTCCAAATTACCTAACAGCACGTATTTCGGGACTTGTGGGAGGAAACCGGAGCACCCGGAGGAAACTCACGCAGACACGGGCAGGACGTTCAGACTCCGCACAGACAGTGACCTAGCCAGGAATCAAACCTGGGACCCTGGAGCTGCGAAGTGACAGTGCTAACCACTGTGCTACATGTGCTAGATGTAGAATAAGATGTAGAACCAGCGAATGTTGGTATTCAGAGGGATTTAAGTGTCCTAGTACATGAGGTAACGTTAACAGCAAGAAAATAGGAAGGAAAATGATCTGTTAACCTTTATTGCAAGGGGTTTGCAGTGTAAGGATAAGGCTGTCTTGCTGCCATAACATCAGGCTTCTGTGAGACCACACTTAAGAGTCTGTTTACAGTTTTGCCTCCTTATCGAAGGAACAATATGCTTGTTTGGGAGAGGGTGTAATGTACAGTCAGATAATTGATTCTGGGGAAGAAAGGGTTGTCCTGTGAGATATGTGCCCATTCCTTCAGAGTGTGAGGGGTGATCTCATTGAAACATTTAAAATTCTTAGAGGTTTTGACATGCTGAGACGCTGTTTTCCCTGAGTAGAGATCCAGGACGAGGGATCATTATGTCATGCAACGTATCCTTGAACCTCTTATGTACAGTAAGAAGTCTTACAACACCAGGTTAAAGTCCAACAGGTTTGTTTCAAATCACTAGCTTTTCGGAGCACTACTCTTTCCTCAGGTGAATGGAGAGGTAGGTTCCAGAAATAAATATATTGACAAAGTCAAAGATGCAAGACGATACTTTGAATGCGAGCATTTGCAGGTAATTAAGTCTTTACAGATCCAGAGAGAGGGGTAACCCCAGGTTAAAGAGGTGTGAATTGTCTCAAGCCAGGATAGTTGGTAGGATTTTGCAAGCCCAGGCCAGATGGTGGGGGGGTGAATGTCATACGACATGAATCCAAGGTCCCAGTTGAGGCTGTACTCATATGTGTGGAACTTGGCTATACGTTTCTGCTCGGTGATTCTGCGTTGTCGCGCATCCTGAAGGCTGCCTTGGAGAACGCTTACCCAAAGATCAGAAGCTGAATGCTCTTGACTGCTGAAGTGTTCCCCGACTGGAAGGGAACATTCCTGCCTGGCGATTGTCGCGCGATGTCCGTTCATCCGTTGTCGCAGTGTCTGCATGGTCTCGCCAATGTACCACGCTTTGGGACATCCTTTCCTGCAGCGTATGAGATAGACAACGTTGGCCGAGTCGCACGGGTATGTACCGCGTACCTGGTGGGTGGTGTTCTCACGTGTAATGGTGGTACCCAGGTCGATGATCTGGCACATCTTGAAGAGATTGCCATGGCAGGGTTGTATGGTGTCGTGGTCGCTGTTCTGAAGGTTGGGTAGTTTGCTGCAAACAATGGTTTGTTTGAGGTTGCGCGGTTGTTTGAAGGCAAGTAGTGGAGGTGTGGGGATGACCTTGGCAAGATGTTCGTCTTCATCGATGACATGTTGAAGGCAGCGAAGAAGATGTTGTAGTTTCTCCGCTCCTGGGAAGTACTGGACAACGAAGGGTACTCTGTCGGTTGTGTCCCGTGTTTGTCCTCTGAGGAGGTTGGTGCGGTTTTTTGCTGTGGCATGTTGGAACTGTCGATCGATGATTCAAGTGCCATATCCTGTTCGTACAAGGACATCTTTCAGCGTCTGTAGATGTCTGTTATGCTCCTCCGCGTTTGAGCAGATCCTGTGTATACGGAGGGCTTGTCCATAGGGGATGACTTCTTTAATGTGTTTAGGGTGGAAGCTGGAGAAGTGGAGCATCATGAGGTAATCCGTGGGCTTGCGGTAAAGCAAAGTGCTGAGGTGACCGTCCTTGATGGAGATGAGTGTGTCCAAGAATGCAACTGATTTTGGAGAGTTGTCCATGGTGAATCTGATAGTGGATGGAACTTATTGATGTCATCGTTTTGAACAAGACCTCCTCACCGCACAGGACCTTCAACTGACGTTATACACCAGATACATCGATGACATTTGTTTCCTTTTGACCCACGGCGAAGAATCACTGAAACGACTACACGATGACATTAATAAGTTCCATCCACCATCAGACTCATCATGGACTACTCTCCAGAATCGGTTGCATTCTTGGACACACTCATCTCCATCAAGGCCGGTCACCTCAGCACTTCACTTTACCGCAAGCCCACGGATAACGTCACAAAGATCCACTTCTCCAGCTTCCATCCGAAACACATCAAAGAAGCCATCCCCTATGGACAAGACCTCCTTATACACAGGATCTGCTCAGATGAGGAGGAATGTAACAGACATCTACAGACGATGAAAGATGCCCTCATACGAACGGGATATGGCGCTCGACTCATCGATCAACAGTTCCAACACGCGACAGCAAAAAACCGCACCGACCTCCTCAGAAGACAAACACGAGACACAAACGACAGAGTACCCTTCGTCGTCCAATACTTCCCAGGAGAGGAGAAACTCAGACATCTTCTTCGCAGCTTTCAACACATCATCGATGAAGACGAACACCTTGCCAAGGTCATCCCCACACCCCCACTACTTGCCTTCAAATAACCGCGCAACCTCAAACAAACCATTGTTTGCAGCAAACTACCCAACCTTCAGAACAGCGACCACGACATCACACAACCTTGCCAGGGCAATCTCTGCAAGACGTGCCAGATCATCAACATGGGTACCACCATTACACATGAGAACACCACTCACCAGGTACGCGGTACATTTTCGTGCGACTCGGCCAACGTTGTCTACCTCATACGCTGCAGGAAAGGGTGTCCCGAAGCGTGGTACATTAGCAAGACCATACAGATGCTGCGACAAGGATGAGCAGACATCGCGCGACAATCACCAGGCAGGAATGTTCCCTTCCAGTCGGGGAACACTTCAGCAGTCACGAGCATTCAGCCTCTGATCTTCGGGTAAGCGTTCTCCAAGGCAGCCTTCAGGACGCGCGACAACGCAGAATCGCCGAGCAGAAACTTATAGCCGAGATCCGCACACATGAGTACGGCCTCAACCGGGACCTTGGATTCATGTCGTATTACATTCACCCCCCCTGGGCTTGCAAAATCCTACCAGCTGTCCTGGCTTGAGACAATTCACACCTCTTTAACCTGGGGTTACCTTCTCTCTGGATCTGTAAAGACTTATTTACCTGCAAATGCTCACATTCAAAGTATCATCTTGCATCTTTGACTTTGTCTATATATATGTTTCTTGAACCTACTTCTTCATTCACCTGAGGATGGAGCAGTGCTCCGAAAGCTAGTGATTTGAAACAAACCTGTTGGACTTTAACCTGGTGTTGTAAGACTTCTTACTGTGCTCACCTTGGGTTCAATTCCGGCCTTGGGTCACTGTCTTTGTGGAGTTTTAATGTTCCTTCCGTGTCTGCGTGGCTTTCCTCCGGGCGCTCCGGTTTCCTCCCACAGTCCAAAAGATGTGCAGGTTAAGTGGATTGGCCATGCTAAATTGACCCTTAGTGCCCAGGTGCAGGTAAGGTTATGGGGTTACGGGGTTGGGGAGGAGTGGGGATGAGTAGAGTGCTCATTCTAAGGGTTGATGCAGACTCAAAGGGCCGAATGATCTCCTTCTGCGCTGTAGAAATTCTATGATTCTATGTTCAGAACAGATTGATAGATGTTTGCACATTAGAGAATCAAGATATTTGGGGATAAAGAAATTGGAGTTGATGGAAAAGTTCAGCTATGATCTTACTGAATGGTGAAGCAGGCTCTGTGGGCTGTATGGCCAACCTCTACTCCTATTTCTCATGTCATGTTTTTATAATAACTTTGGGTGTTAACTAACATTAACTAACAGTCCTAAGATGTGGAGATGCCGGCGTTGGACTGGGGTGAGCACAGTACGAAGTCTTACAACACCAGGTTAAAGTCCAACAGGTTTGTTTCGATGTCACTAGCTTTCGGAGCGCTGCTCCTTCCTCAGGTGAATGAAGAGGTCTGATCCAGAAACACATATATAGACAAATTCAAAGATGCCAAACAATGCTAGGAATGCGAGCATTAGCAGGTGATTAAATCTTTACAGATCCAGAGATGGGGTAACCCCAGGTTAAAGAGGTGTGAATTACATCAAGCCAGGACAGTTGGTAGGATTTCGCAGGCCAGATGGTGGGGGATGAATGTAATGCAACATGAATCCCAGGTCCCGGTTGAGGCCGCACTCATGTGTGCGGAACTTGGCTATAAGTTTCTGCTCGGCGATTCTGCGTTGTCGCGGGTCCTGAAGGCCGCCTTGGAGAACGCTTACCCGGAGATCAGAGGCTGAATGCCCTTGACTGCTGAAGTGTTCCCCGACTGGAAGGGAACATTCCTGCCTGGTGATTGTTGCGCGATGTCCGTTCATTCGTTGTCGCAGCGTCTGCATGGTCTCGCCAATGTACCACGCTTCGGGACATCCTTTCCTGCAGCGTATGAGGTAGACAACGTTGGCCGAGTCGCACGAGTATGTACCGCGTACCTGGTGGGTGGTGTTCTCACGTGTAATAGTGGTATCCATGTCGATGATCTGGCACGTCTTGCAGAGATTGCCATGACAGGATTGTGTGGTGTCATGGTCACTGTTCTGAAGACTGGGTAGTTTGCTGCAAACAATGGTTCGTTTGAGGTTGCGCGGTTGTTTGAAGGCAAGTAGTGGGGGTGTGGGGATGACCTTGGCAAGATGTTCATCGTCATCAATGACGTGTTGAAAGCTGTGAAGAAGATGACGTAGTTTCTCCGCTCCGGGGAAGTACTGGACGACGAAGGGTATTCTGTCGGTTGTGTCCCATGTTTGTCTTCTGAGGAGGTCGGTCCAGTTTTTCGCTGTGGCACAGTGGAACTGTCGATCGATGAGTCGAGTGCCATATCCCGTTCGTACGAGGGCATCTTTCAACGTCTGTAGATGTCTGTTACGCTCCTCCTCGTCTGAGCAGATCCTGTGTATAGGGAGCGCTTGTCCATAGGGGATGGCTTCTTTAATGTGTTTAGGGTGGAAGCTGGAGAAGTGGAGCATCATGAGGTTATCCGTGGGTTTGCGGTAAAGCGAAGTGCTGAGGTGACCGTCCTTGATGGAGACGAGTGTGTCCAAGAATGTGTCCAAAGATGTGTAGGTTAGGTGGATTGGCCATGATAAATTGCCCTTACTGCCCACAATTGCCCTTAGTGTTGGGTGGGGTTACTGGGTTATGGGAATGGGGTGGCGGTGTTGACCTTGGGCAGCGTGCTCATTCCAAGAGCCGGTGCAGACTCGATGGGCCGAATGGCCTCCTTCTGCACTGTAAATTCTATGATAATCTATGATTAAAAATGCAGGGTCACAAGCTTTTTGAACCACTGTGAGTAGGGCACTAATCCAGACACCTAAGGGACCATTTTTATCTCATTCTGTTGTATTCCATCCACACAACTCAGGGAAAATAGATTTTTGGGGGGGCAAAGAAAGAGCAATTAGTGGCTCAGGAAATGGTTCGATGAATTATTTCAGCAGGTGTCAAGGCACCTTGTAGTTGTTTCACATAATCTGACCAGAAACTGAACTGGACCAACTGTATAAACACTAGGTTCAGAGACTAAGGGCACGATTCAAATAATTGAGAACAGAGTCCCATAGCGAGCAAGATTAGCAGCCTGTTTTCCAGCCTTCGCAGCGCTGAGAAACCCATGACTATTCAACACAACTCACGTTGTATAAGGGGCCTCTGTGGGGGACATGCGTCCGAGGCTACACATAGCCCCCGTTTTGTACACTGGGGAGCTCCGCTCGTTGGAACTCCCCAGTGTAGCGAGATATCTCCAAGGCCCCCAAAGCGACCGCTGATCTCCCCTCCCAGCCTGAACACACATGGGGAGGGTTCCTAGCCCCCTGCTGTACCCCCCCAAAACCCATGCAGGGCACCCCCGGCCCGATCGCATGCGTGCTAAAATGCCAGCTGGCCATGCACATGGGCACCTTGGCAGTGCCAGGCTGTCACCCAGGTGGCACTGCCAGGGTGCCAGGCTGGCACTGCAAGCCTCTTCACCATCTACAAGGCACAAGTCATAAACCTGGATGAGTGCAGCTACAACAATAATTGAGCAGCTTGGCATCCAAAACAAAACAGCCTGAGTGAGACTTTTAAGGTTTCCCTACCTTTCTGCAGCAGAAACCCTCAGGAGAAGTTTTATTAATCCAAACCACTTGTATAGCAAGTGTGAATCTCATGAGTGTGAGTCAACTAAGCAGGCAATAGTCAATCTACCAACAGGAGGAGAGTCTAACTCTTAATGTAAAAGATGACTTTAAAAAAACTCTGATTGTAAGAAATATTACATTTCTTCAAATCCATTCACATTATTTAAAAATATTTTAGTGTTTAATATATTTCAAGACAGAAAACAATTGATTTTTGAATACTAAGCAGATTAAGGGATATAGATATTTCGGAGTACAGAACTTAAGTACTGCTGATAATCCCAAAGCCCAGTGTCCAACATTAAATGTGAGTCCGCAACTGGACAGTTGCTAAACAATCCTGGGTGTGCTAAGAATTACTCTGACAACTACTTTAAGATTATCAGCCAGACTTGCAGTGTGATGCACTTACGTGTGTTAGAAGCCACATATATGAATATGCAGGGCTCTGTTCTTTGCAGACAAAAAGAACAGTGCACATATTGCGCCTATTTCAACGAACAAACTATGTATGAATGTGGGCATTTTCTGGTTAATTCTCCAGGTCAATACCTTGCCCAATCAGAGTCAACCTGCCTGGATCGAGTTTAAACAAAGTTTGGCAGTTAACTGTCAGCCATCAGTTAACTGATGCATTCACCGTGGCAATGTCTCTACCGATCAGAGTCCACTTGCCAACAAATCAGCACTTGGAATTTGGTGACTAGAGACTTTCCACAGTAACTTCATTGAAGTCTACTTGTGACAATAAGCGATTATTATTATTATATTATTATTATGAAGTATAAATTGTTGCTCCCTTTACATTTGATATTCTTGTGAATTGTCCCAATGAGTGCAAGACAAAAAGCTTTGACAACATGTGTATTTTTTCAGCAATACTCAGGATACAGACACAGTGAGAAAAGGTGCAATTGTGGTAGATGATTAGCCATAACAGTCTTTAAAGGGCTGAATGGATTACTCCAACTCCTATGTCAATTGCACCTTACACTTGAGAATATTGAGTTTCTTATGTTCCCTTCTAAAAAAGGTGTTTTGCCAAAAAGCAGTACATGCCAAGGTAGCAAACACAATCTGTCAAAATCTATGAAATATTTAATAGTTGTAATTACTGTACATGAACTTCTTCAAGTCAATAATGGCATTTATCAAAACCCTTGCAAGTCTATTCGATTATTACTGAATAATTTAACCGCAACTAAGATTTATAACATCAATGACATTTTAAAATAGATATTTAATGAAAACAGCACAATTGGGTGCAATAAAACAGATAAGACCATAGTATCCATGTTCATTCGCTCAATACAAATCCCAAGGAAATGCTAAATGTAAATGCAATTACAACAATAATTTGCATTTATATAGTACCAGAAGATGGGGTCAAGGCGATTGAAGGCACATCCATCAATTGTGAAGGAATGGAAAGATGGATGTGTAGGAGACCAGTGACAGAGAATATACTGCAGAGTTTTAGGGACAGTGCAAGGATGGTCCAGTCAGTTTTGATGGTGTGCAAGGGGACGGAGCAGGCAGCAGAACTGATTTCTTTCTTATGATTTTGAACAGATCCTTGAACTCTTAGCATTAACCGTTCAAGTTGAGGGTATGGAGCAGGGGGCATAGAAGAGATTTTTAATGGACATAGTTTTCAGTGTTAAAAAGAAGGTAAGGGTTATCTGCAGGGTCTAGTTGCTGAGGAAAAGATAGCGGAAAGAGGGAACATTATTGGATATTAGCAGTCAACAATCTTCAGTATGCAGCTTGAGGTTGCCAATGTTGTGTTGGGCGCTCTGGATCCGTAGAACACATACAGGTTACCAACACTTGAAACAGTGCAACACTATTTTATTAAGTCATGAACTGTTTAACATACTTTCACTGTGGGTTAACATGATATTAGATTGAACTAATGGCAGCACAGTAGCATGGTGGTTAGCACACTTGCTTCACAGCTCCAGGGTCCCAGGTTCGATTCTCGGCTTGGGTCACTGTCTGTGCGGAGTCTGCACGTTCTCCCCGTGTTTGCGTGGGTTTCCTCCGGGTGCTCCGGTTTCCTCCCACAGTCCAAAGATGTGCAGGTTAGCTGGATTGGCCATGGTAAATTACCCTTCGTGTCCAAAATTGCCCTTAGAGTTGGGCGGGGTTACTGGGTTATGGGGATAGGGTGGAGGCTTGGGTAGGGTGCGCTTTCAAAAAGAGCCGGTGCAGACTCGATGGGCCGAATGGCCTCCTTCAGCACTGTAAATTCATATGACCTATGCCTTGTCCTAACCAGTCAATGCACTCAGCACATGGTGAATATGTGCGCTGCAGGCTATGAGCTCTGTCCTACTAGGAAGCTGCAGCTCGAATGAGCGGGAACTCTGATGCCCCCTGTCTTTATAGTGCATGTGCTCTAACTGGTGATTGGCTGCGGTGTTGTGTGTGTTGATGGGTCCCACTGTGTGTCCATCAGTGTGTGTGTCTGCACCATGATATACTGGTGTATATTATGACAGCCAAGTTGACCAAATATTCAATGAGCATAGTTGAATGAAGAATTACAAGTAATAGGCAGAGATCCTACTCAGATATGCCTCCAGCATCACATTCACCAGTGTTCACTGCTTCTGCCAAGTCATTGATCTCCACTGCTTCCTGCTCCCTTGCTGTCTACTGCTTCTCCCCCATGGATGGCATTAGTTGATGCACTACCCTGGATATGCACTACCCTGCAGAAACAGAGTGAGAGCTATTCAGAGACTGTTAATGTGGCAAAGTCATACGGTCATTTACGGCACAGAAGGAGGCCATTTGGCCCATTTAGTCCATGCCATGGGAGAATTCTTGCGGGTACTACTTTTGGGCTGCAAAGTAGCACAGTGGATAGCACTGTAGCTTCACAGCGCCAGGGTCCCAGGTTCGATTCCCCACTGGGTCACTGTCTGTGTGGAGTCTGCACGTTCTCCCCGTGTCTGCATGGGTTTCCTCCGGGTGCTCCGGTTTCCTTCCACAGTCCAAAGATGTGCAGGTTAGGTGGATTGGCTATGCTAAATTGCCCTTAGTGACCAAAAAGTTTAGGCGGGGTTACTGGGTTACGGGGATAGGGTGGTAGTGAGGGCTTAAGTGGGTCAGTGCAGACTTGATGGGCCGAATGGCCTCCTTCTGCACTGTATGTTCTATGTACCGACAGGCAGAGAGATCTGGGCATGCATATCCACCGATCACTGAAAGTGGCAACGCATGTGGATAAGGTGGTCAAGAAGGCATACGGCATGCTGGCCTTCATCGGTCGGTGCATTGAAGCTTAGTTAGGCCTCATTTGGAATATTGTGTACAATTCTGGTTGCTACACTACCAGAAGGATGTGGATGCTTTGGAGAGGGTACAGAAGTGGTTTACTAGGTTGTTGCCTGGTATGGAGGGCATTAGCTATGTAGAGAGGTTAGATAAACTCAGTCTGTTCTCACTGAAACGACAGAGGTTGCGAGGTGACCTGATAGAGGCCTACAAGATTATGAGTGGCATGGACAGAGTGGATAGTCAGGTGCTCTTTCCTAGAGTAGGAGAGTCAAGTACTAGGAGACATAGGTTTAAAGTGCGCAGGGAAAAGTTTAGAACAGATGTGAGAGGCAAGGTTTTTACACAGAGGGTGGTAAATATATGGAACGCACTGGCTGGGGAGGTGGTGGGAGCAGGTACGATAGCAGCATTTAAGGGACATCTAGACAAATATGTGAATAGGGTAAGAATGGAAAGATATGGACTCCGTAAATGCATACGGTTTTAGTTTAGGCAGGTACCATGATCGGTGCAGGCTTGGAGGGCCGACGGGCCTGTGCCTGTGCTGTATTGTTCTTTGTTGTTCACACTGCAATCCAGTCAGTAATTAAGAAGACAAATGGAATGATTTCCTTAATTCCAAGAGGAATTGAACATAAAAGAAAGGATGTTATGCTTCAGCTATATAGGGCATTGGTGAGACCACATCTCGAATACGGTGTGCAGTTTTGGTCTCGTTATTTAAGGAAAGTGTAAATGTTTTGGAGGATGTTCAGAGGAGGGTTACTAGATTGACACCTGGAATGAGCGAGTTATCTTATGAAGAAAGATTGGAAAGGCTGGGTTTGTTTCCACTGGAGTTTAGAAGAATGAGGGGTGACTTGATTGAAATGTACAAGATCCTAAATGGCCTTGACAAAGTGGACGTGGGAAGGATGTTTCTTCTTGTGGGTGAGTCCAGAACTAGGGGACACTATTTTAAAATTAGGGGTAGCCCTTTTAGGACAGAGATGAGAATAAATTTCTTCTGTCAGAGGGTTGTGTGGCTTTGGAACTCTCTGCCTTAGAAGGTAGTGGATGTGGTGCCATTGAATATTTTTAAAGCTGAGGTAGATTGATTCTTGTTAGGCAAGGGTATCATAGGTCATCAGAGTAGATGGGACTATGGAATTTGAAATACAAACAGAACAACCAAGGTCTTATTGAATAACAGAGTAGACTCTAGGGTCAAATGGCCGAATTCTGCTCCTATTTCTTATGTTCGTATGCCTATATATTCGTATCACAGACATGTTTTTGAGTTTTCCCGAATCCGGGAAAGATGGTGCAGCTTCAGGTCTCTCTGGTTTGCCATGCAGAAATGGTGGGAGCTTATGTTTGGATTGAAAAGACCAAATTTGTGGGGGATAAAACGAGGCTGGTGGAGTCACCTAGCTTCAGTCACAAGAAAGAGAGAACCTCACTGTGAAAGACAATTCTATGATTGTAAGTTACTAGGCTGAGAAAAGAAGAGTACATGAAGAAGCCTTCGGAGATAAACATAATTTTGGATTGTTTCTGGGAAAATTAGATGTCTACATAAAGGACAGTGTTAAGTACACCTGCGTTTTTTTTGATTGGTCTAATAATAAGTAAAGGCTATTCCATTCTATGGTTTAGAGTATAAGTTGCCTACAAAGGTAGTGTTTCATTAAGTGCCTTTCATCCTTTGTCACAGAAAACATATTAAAATGTGAAATCTTGCTGTGTCATTGTTTCGGCTATTAACTGGAAGTTTGAATTTATTTTTAAACTTTATTGGTCTCCATGTGGATCTTAACAACATACTACTGCCACTCTAACCCTGTGATAGAGAGAATGTGTTAGATCCGGACAGAGTGGCCACAAGAAAGCACTGATGAAAGCTTACAAAAGTTTTAATCACATGATAAACTAGATTATACAACTCCATTCCCCGAAGGGTGTCCCGCCTCGACCCATATCCGGGTCGGGGTTTTTAATGCCCGTTTGCCTTCCCTTGTTAAGGGAAAGCCCTGCCCCCTTAACGGGGAAGCTCGTATTCTTCCAAGGTCATGGGGAACCTGACAGGCGACTAGGGGCTTTTCACAGTAACTTCATTTGAAGCCTACTTGTGACTATAAGCGATTTTCATTTTCGTTTCAGTTCACACTTCATGACTCTCGTAAGGATTACAAGAAAATGAATGTTTAAGGTGATGATTGTGCTGCCAATCAAGAAGGCTGCATTGTCTTGCATTGTACTGAGCTACCTGAGGGGTGGTGGAGCTGTTCTCACTGAGGCAAACAGTAACTATTCTATCACACTCCTGACCTGAGTCTTTGAAGCTTTGAGAGGTCAGTAGATGAGTTATTCATTGCAGAATTCCCAGCCTCTGACGTGCTCTTAAAGTCGGTTATATATGATTGGTCCAGTTAAGCTTCTGGTCATCGGTTCCCATTAAGGAGTTGATGGTGGGGTTTCAGCAATGCATCATCGTCATCATTGGCTGATTTGAGGTTGACGTCTACTCAGGGTAATGAGTTTCTAAGATGGATCTTCATTTAACTGAACAACCCAACCTTTAACCAGTAGATCTTTGGATACTTGGGGATGCATGTCCCACAAGGTAATGGTATCCAGAGTGGTTTTGGATCTCCTGGTCAATGGTGGTATTTAAGAGAGGTGGAATGTCAGAATGTTGTTTGACGAGTCTGCGGGACACCTCTACCAATTCTGACTCAAGTTCCCAGATGATCGCCTGGAGAGCTATACGGGATTGACTAGGCAGTATGTGCCATTGATGTTTTCAGTGCCTAGATCAATGAAAGGAAATTCATTAAGTTCTGTTCTTATTTGGCTTTTCTGTAGTACTTCCTTTTGAGTGGTTTTATAAGCCACTTAAGGGGGCAATTAAAAGTCAACTACTTTTCTGTGGATTTGGAGTCACATGTGGGCCACGCCACTTGGGCATGACACGTTAATGCAGCAGATGGACTTTTACCACAATCTAGTAGTTTCATGATTATTATTACTCATTCTAGCTTTTAATTAAAGATTTATTAATTAACCAAATTTTTAATTCCAACAGCTGTTATTCTTCTTCCTTTCACGGATGTGGGCCAGGCCTGCATTTGTTGCCCATCCCTAACTGCTCTTGAGAAGGTGGTGGGAAGCTGCCTTCATGAACCTCTCGAATCCACGTGGTATAGGTACACCCACAGTGCTGTTAGCAAGGGAACTCCAAGATTTTGATTCAGCGACAGCAAAGGGATGATGATATAGTTCCAAGTGTATGGCTTGGAGGGGAACCTGTAGGTGATGGTATTCCCATGCTGCCCTTGTCGTTCTAGGTGGCAAAAGTCACAAGTTTGGAAGGCATTGTCAAAGGAGCCTTGGTGAGTTTCTGCAGCGCATCTTGTAGCTGTTACACACTACTGTCACGGTGCATTGGTGATGGAGGGAGTGAATTCTTATGGATGGGGTGCCAATCAAATGGGCTGCTTTGTCCTGGAAGGTGTTGAGCTCTTTGATTGTTGGAGCTGCACTTTCCAAGAAAGTGGAAAACATTCCATCATACTCCTGGATTGTGCTTTGTGGAATGTGCACAAGCTTTGTGGAGTCAGGAGGTGAGTTGCTCTCCAAAGGATTCCTCGCTTCTGACCTGCTAAGGAAGACAACACAGTCTTTATATGGCTCAGTTCAGTTTCTGGTCAATGATAACCCCAGGATGTTGGTAGTGGGGGATTCAGCGATGGTAATGCCATCAAGGGGTGATGGTTACATTCTCTCTCGATGGAGGTGGTTATTGCCGGGCACTTGTGAGGAGTGAATGTTACTTGCCACTTATCAGCCCGAGCCTGAATATTTTCCAATCCTGCTGCATATCAGCACGATTGTTTGTTTCAGAGGAGTAACAAACGGTGCTAAACATTGTGCAGTCATCAGTGAACATCCCCACTTCTGATCTTATAACGGAAGGAAGGTAATTGAAACAGCTGAAGGTGGTTTTAGGCCAATGCCTTAAGAAACTCCTGCAGTGAGACTGAGATGATTACCCTCCAGCAACCACTACCATCTTCCTTTATGCTCGGTATGATTCTGACCAGTGGAGAGTTTTGCTCAATTCCCATTGATTTCAGTTTTACTAGGGCTCCTTGATGCCACATTCGGTCAAGCTCTGCCCTGGTGTCATGGGCAGCCACTCTCACCTCACCTCTAGTATTCACTTTTTTGTCCATGTTTGAATGAATGCTGTAATGAGATCATGAGCTGAGTGAAACATATAGTTAACAGTAACTTTAAAAAAAATTATTTTAATTTAATTTACTAATTAATTAACGCAATGTCAATTAGAGAGGTGCAGTGCTCTGACTGTGCGATGTGGCAGGTCTGGGAGGCTTCCAACGTCCAGGATGTCTTCATCTGCAGAAAGTGCACCCAACTGGAGCTCCTCATAGACCGCATGGTTCAGTTGGAGCAGCAGTTGGATGCACTTAGGAGCATGCAGGTGGCGGAAAGCGTCATAGATAGCAGTTATATAAATGTGGTCACACCCAAGGTGCAGGCAGAGAGATGGGTGACCACCAGAAGGAGCAGGCAGTCAGTGCAGGAATCCCCTGTGGTTGTCCCCCTCTCAAACAGGTATACCCCTTTGGATACTGTAGCCTATCAGGGGAAAACAGCAACAGCCAGAGCAGTGGCACCACGGCTGGCTCTGATGTTCAGCAGGGAGGGTCAAAGCGCAGAAGAGCAATAGTCATAGGGGATTCTATAGTCAGGGGCACAGATAGGCGCTTCTGTGGACGTGAAACAGACTCCAGGATGGTATGTTGTCCCCTGGTACCAGGGTACAGGATGTCTCAGAACGGATAGAGGGCCTCCTGAAGGGGGAGGTCAAACAGGCAGAGGTCGTGATACATATTGGTACTAAAGACATAGGCAGGAAGGGGGATGAGGTCCTGCAGCAGGAGTTCAGGGAGCTAGGCAGAAAGTTAAAAGGCAGGACCTCAAGGGTTGTAATCTCGGGATTACTCCCTGTGCCACGTGCCAGTGGGGCTAGAAATAGGAAGATAGAGCAGCTAAACACGTGGCTAAACAGCTGGTGTAGGAGGGTGAGTTTCAGTTATCTGGACCACTGGAAGCTCTTCCGGGGCAGGTGTGACCTGTATACGAAGTACAGGTTGCATCTAAACTGGAGAGGCATAAATATCCTTGCCGTGAGGTTTGCTAGTGTCACACGGGAGGGTTTAAACTAGCATGGCAGGGGCTGGGCACCGGAGCAAAAGGTCAAAAGGTGAGAGCATTGAGGGAGAACTAGGAAATAGGGCCACTATGGCTCTGAGGAAGAGCAGACAGGGAGAAAGCAGTGGGACTGTTGGCCTGAAGTGCATATGTTTTAATGCAAGAAGTATAACAGGTAAGGCAGATGAACTTAGAGCTTGGATTAGTACTTGGAACTATGATGTTGTTGCCAGTACAGAGACCTGGTTGAGGGAAGGACGGGATTGGCAGCTAAACATTCCAGGATTTAGATGTTTCAGGCGGCATAGAGGGGGAGGTAAAAGGGGCGGAGAAGTTGAGCTACTGGTTAGGGAGAATATCACAGCTGTTCTGCGGGAGGACACCTCAGAGGGCAGCGAGGCTATATGGGTAGAGATCAGGAAGAAGAAGGGTGGGGGTTTATTACAGGCCACCCAACAGCCAGCAGGAGATAGAGGAGTAGATAGGTAGACAGATTTTGGAAAGGAGTAAAAGCAACAGGGTTGTTGTGGTGGGAGACTTTAACTTCCCCAATATTGACTGGGACTCACTTAGTGCTAGGGGCAGAGTTTGTAAGGAGCATCCAGGAGGGCTTCTTAAAATAATATGTAGATAGTCCAACTAGGGAAGGGGCTGTACTGGACCTGGTATTGGGGAACGAGCCCGGCCAGGTGGTAGAAGTTTCAGTAGGGGAGCATTTTGGGCATAGTGACCACAATTCAGTAAGTTTTAAAGTGCTGGTGGACAAGGATAAGAGTGGTCCTCGGGTGAATGTGCTAAATTGGGGGAAGGCTAATTATAACAATATTAGGCGGGAACTGAAGCACCTAGATTGGGGGTGGATGTTTGAGGGTAAATCAACATCTGACATGTGGGAGGCTTTCAAATGTCAGTTAAAAGGAATTCAGGGACCGGCATGTTCCTGTAAGGAAGAAGAATAAATATGGCAAATTTCACGATCCTTGGATAACGAGGGATATTGTAGGCCTCGTCAAAAAGAAAAAGGAGGTATTTGTCAGGGCTAGAAGGCTGGGAACAGACAATGCCTGTGTGGAATATAAGGAAAGTAGGAAGGAACTTAAGCAAGGAGTCAGGAGAGCTAAAAGGGGTCACAAAAAGTCATTGGCAAATAGGGTTAAGGAAAATCCCAAGGCTTTTTACACGTACATAAAAAGCAAGAGGGTAGCCAGGGAAAGGGTTGGCCCACTGATGGACAGGGGAGGGAATCTGGACAGTGGAGGGAATCTATGTGTGGAGCCAGAGGAAATGGGCGAGGTACTAAATGAATACTTTGCATCAGTATTCACCAAAGAGAAGGAATTGGTGGATGTTGAGTCTGGCGAAGGGTGTGTAGATAGCCTGGGTCACATTGAGATCCAAAAAGACGAGGTGTTGGGCGTCTTGAAAAATATTAAGGTGGATAAGTCCCCAGATCCTGATGGGATATACCCCAGAATACTGAAGGAGGCAAGAGAGGAAATTGCTGAGGCCTTGACAGAAATCTTTGGATCCTCACTGTCTTCAGGTGATGTCCCAGAGGACTGGAGAATAGCCAATGTTGTTCCTTTGTTTAAGAAGGGTAACAAGGATAATCCAGGGAACTACAGGCTGGTGAGCCTTACGTCAGTGGTAGGGAAATTACTGGAGAGAATTCTTCAAGACAGGATCTACTCCCATTTGGAAGCAAGGGGTCATATTAGCGAGAGGCAGCGCGGTTTTGTGAAGGGGAGGTTGTGTCTCACTAACTTGATAGATTTTTACGAGGAGGCAAAGATGGTTGATGTAGGTAGGGCAGTGGATGTTGTCTATATGGATTTCAGTAAGGCCTTTGACAAGGTCCCTCATGGCAGACTGGTACAAAAGATGAAGTCACATGGGATCAGAGGTGAGCTGGCAAGATGGATACAGAACTGGGTAGGTCATAGAAGGCAGAGAGTAGCAATGGAAGGGTGCTTTTCTGATTGGAGGGGCTGAATGGCCTCCTTCTGCACTGTAAATTCTATGATTCAGAGTCCATGATGAAGACTCACAGGGAAATTCCCTCCCTGATTGTATACCACCGTGCTGCCACCTCTGTCTGTCCTGTCAGTGGAATAGGACATATACCCAGGGATGGTGATATTTGGGATATCATCTGTAATGTATGATTTTGTGAGTATGACTATGTCAGGCTGCTGCTTAACCAGTCTGTGAGACAGCTCTCCCAACTTTGGCACAGCCCCCAAGTATTAGTAAGGAGGACTTTGCAGAGTCGACTGGGCCAGGCTTACCATTGTCATTTCTGTTGCCTCAGTTGATGCCGGGTGGTCTGTCCATTTTCATTCCTTCTAGGCTTCATGACAGTTTGATACAACTGAGTGGCGTGCTCAGCTATTTCAGAGGGAACTTAAAGGTCAACCATGTCGATGGAATTTGAACTAATGTCTGCAGAGCAGTAGTCCAAGACTCTGGATACATTCCCACTTTGTTGCCATTCCCTTGTTTGCTGAGTGTGCTGAGACATCTCTCAGGGGAGGGCCAGTAGCTCAATGATGCACAGTCCACTCTCAGCAAGTCAGCATTTGTGCACCCACCACGACCATCCCTAATGTTGCTGACTGCCTAGCCAACCAGTCTGTGCTCACACCATCCAAGCTGACGGCATGATGATGTATCAAAATCCTAAATTATGTACAGACATACTGAACTTGAAATAAGACACGTGTTTTTAAAAATAGGCGTACAAGCCAAAGATGGCTGGGGATGTAAATTCAGGGAATGTACATTCAGCGACATCTGAGATTTTGTTGTTTGGATGATACTAAGTCCTGAGAGACAATAGAGTATCTCACCTTTTTCCAGACAGGAACATATCAAAGGCATGAAGCAACTGACTGTAATCACCTGTGGAGATAATAAAAGCTGTTTATCATCTCAGCAGGAATCATATCCTGTACGTTTTGAGTTCACCCGTGTTTGCAGGAATACAAAGGAGATTGGGAGGAAAGAAAGCTGCAAACTTGACCATAGAATCCCTTCTGTGTAGAAGGAGGCCATTTGGCCCATCAAGTCTGCACCGACCCTCTGAAAGAGCACCCTACCTAGGCCCACTCTCATGCCCCAACCCCGTAACCCCACCTAACCTGCACATCTTGGGACATTAAGGGACAATTTAGCATTGCCAATCCACCTAAACTGCACATCTTTGGACTGTGGGAGGAAATCAGAGCACCAGGAGGAAATCCACGCAGACACAGGGAGAACATTCATACTCCACCCAGTCACCCAAGGCCAGAATTGAACACAGGTCCTTGGCGCTGTGAAGCAGCAGTGCTAACCAGTGTGCTACCTATCAGCGTGGACTAGTGATGGGTGCATCAGCGTATGTGACACAGAAACAAGGAAAGTCATCAGTCACCCTTGCTCTGGCAGGTGAAATAAAAGTCTTGCTCTCTCTCTGATTGCTGAAAGCAAGCAAAGCCACAGCTGAAAAGGAAGCAGGACAACTCCTCTCAGCTAAATTGCAGCATCAAGAATCTTAAAACCAACAAATCAACTGATGAAGTCAGTGCGACTAGTACCACGCATCAGAATGGCTATTACGTTTCACCATCTACTTCTCACAGTCAAGTCAATGACTGATCCGTATATCTTATTCTTACTTATTTGTTGGACTCCTTTCTAATTTCTAATCTGTGGGAATGTAGATGAATATGTTTTGCTTTCTTCACGTTTAGTAGCTCATAAACCCACTCCTGCTTTAACTCAACAAAGCCTAGTTAAATTGGGTCCCCTTAAAATATAAATACATTTAGTCTGCGAAAAGGTATCCGCAAGGGAAGGAATCCGTTCGAAGTAATTTGTTGTGACCAAATCCAATTGGGCTCGTTTATCGACTTCTTCGGGGAAACAATAGGAGGGGGTGGGTTAGGGAACGTGGGGGGGGAGGAGTTAGTTTAGGTTAGGTGGGATCAGCGAGAGGAGATGGCGGGATAGGGGAATTGTGTGTGTAAGCCATGTTGGCTGGGTATAGTGTTGGTTGGGGGGGGGGGGGTATTATGCACTGAACTATGCTTACATTTGTATTTGTATTTTTTATCATAAATGCCTCAATAAAATGTTTTTTTTTAAATGCATTTTGAAAATCCAAATTCACGAATTACATCCTCCAAAAACTAAGATTGTCAAACTGTGCTGATGCTGCTTAATAATATTATGGTTTTCTCAGTACCCTGTTATCACATCTCTCATAATAAATTCTAGTATTTAGTCTGGTATTGATGTTAGGCTAACTGGTCTCTTGTTCCCCGTTTTCTCTCTCCTGTTTTGAATAGTCAGGTTTGCTACTTTCCAATCCTTGGGAACTGTTCCAGAATGTAAAGAATTCTGGAAGATCAAATCCAATGCCTCCACTATCTCTTCAGCTAACCGTTTTAAAATCCAAATACGGAGGTCGACAGGTCCAGGGGACTTAACCCCACTAATTTCTCCAGTGCTCTTTCTGCACTTATAATCATTTCTTTAAGATTTTCATTCTCTCTAGATCCTTATTTCCAGAATATTTGTTGTATCTTTTACTGTGAAAGCAGCATATTTGTTCAATATCTCTGCCATTTCCTTATTCTCCATTATAATTTCATGTCTATCTCTAATTTGTATATCCATAGCCATGTTCACATGTTTTTATGTTTTTTGCTAGTCTTCTTCTCAAATCCTTTCCACTTTTCTTGGTTCTTGTTTATAAATTCTAAAGTCCCCCAAACCTCAGGTTTACTGCTCTTTCTTTGCCAGCTTTATAAATCTGTTGCTTTGATCTAACACGATCTTCAACTCCTCATTATCGATGGTTAGAATATTTTTTCACGGGTGCTTTTGTGCTGTAAAATAATGTATAATCATTGAAAATTATATCTTGCCAGTAATTCATGAAATGTTAGCTATCCAATACCTTAGCCAACTGTAAGGGTGCTTCCTGTTAATTCCGTTATTTCCCCTTTCTTTATTTTTGCTGTTTTCATTTTGATCCATGGATGCCTAATGGACATGTACCTTTAAGTCGAGCAGGGGAATTGAGGAACTTGGATGTTACAACATAGTACTTTGTGCTAGCTTTGGACAGTAAAACTCAGACTTTTCGGTACCCGGGAGATGGGTGGGACTCAGTTTGATTGATTGGCTGGTGGCCAATGAATTGGCAAAAAGGCCGGTAACTGGTGGTGGTTGGATCCTGCCTGAGTGGGATGATTTCCAGAGACCCAAGAAAAGGAGGGCGGGATTCTCTGATCCTGAGGCTAAGTGTTGACACCATCGTAAACGCGGTCGCATTTCTTGACAGCGTCAACATGGCCTCAGGATCAGCAATTCTGGCCCCTACAGGGGGCCAGTATGGCACTGGAGTGACCCACGCCATTCCAGCTGCTGATCCCGGTGTCAACTGGGCACCATGGGGTCTGAGCATGCGCAGTGGCACCGGCGCCAACGGGTGCATGCGCAGTGGGACCGGTGCCAACGCGTGCATGCGCAGTGGCTCCCTTCTCCACGCCGGCCTTGTCGCAACATGGCATAGGGCTTAAGGGGTCGGCGCGGAAGAAAGGAGGCCCCCTGCCCGAGAGGCCGACCCGCCGATCGGTGGACCCCAATCGCGGGCCAGGCCACAGCGAAGGTCCGCCCCCCTCCCCTCCCCTCCCCTCCCCCCCCCCCACCCCCCCCCCCACCCCCCTCCCACCCCCCTCCCCTCCCCTCTCCCCACCACCCCCCCCCCCCCCCCCCCCACAGGCCACCCCTGGACCCTTCCACGTCGAGGTCCTGCCGGGTGTAATGTCCTTTGAGCAGTTTGATGGCTGCATCATAGTTCACCGCCTCCTCGATCAGAGGGTAGATCCCAGGGCTGACCCGCGAGCGTAGAAGGTGCATTTTCTGCCTTTCCGTGGGGGTGTCGGCAGCCGTGTCGAGGTAGCCCTTAAAACACGCCAGCCAATGCTTGAAGATAGCAGCGGAGTTGTCTGCGTGGGGGCTGAGCTGAAGGCACTCCGGCTTGATGCGGAGATCCATCCTTTCAACTGAAGTAATAGCTGATTAAATTGATGCGCAATCAATTACTCTCGAGACAAGGTGAGTCATAACTAATAGGCTTTAATCAGCTAGAACTGTTCCCAGCAGCTTCGATACAGAAAGTGAAGGCTTCTGGGACGGCATTGGTTCTTATACTCCGCCTCTCAGGGCGGAGCTATATACATTAGCCAATGGTAGACTCCTGGGTCTAGCCAATGGTCATCCACCTCTCAGGTACTGCAATACCTGGTATTACCGGGTAAGACCACACATGGACGGCGCCGGCAGGACTCGGGTTTTTTGTTACGGCCACTCGGCAGGGGGGGCTGCGTAGAACGGACCCCGACCGGCGCTGCACCAATCACGCTCTGCGGAGAATTGCTTCCCGGCGGCAGCGGGGCACGATTGGCGCCGGTCGCGGCGATTCTCCGGCCCGGCCCTGGGCAGAGAGAATCCCACCAGCAGTTTTTGAATTTTCAATGCTGAGACACAATGACCTGCTCCCTCTCTTTCTCCCTTTTGTTTCTCCACAAAAGCTGCTGTATTTCTGATACTGCAGAGATCTGACTGAATCTGCAGTGAAAATCTCAAACTGAAAGCAAAGTTTGAAGAGAAGAAAGGTGTTAGAAACAACTACCTGAAACAAAGACTCATCTTTTTACTTTCATCCGTATTTTTACTTTCATACTTATTTTTACAGCCCTCTTCTCCTTTCTGTGCTCGACTGTCTTGTGTGTTTGTGCGTAGAGGGTGGGGCAAGTTAAAATGGAGGTTTGGGATTTAGACAATAGTTAACCAGTTTATTTGCTGCAATATTCATTATAATTCTTGTCATAAAAAAAAAATTGTGTATAAATTTACAAACCTGGTGGCTGATTATTGGATAGCCAAGGGCCAAAGACTTCGGGGATTTTTCTAAGAATTATTGGTTAATTCAATTGTGATGCAACTCCGGGTCAAGGGGGGCTGGAAATGACACCAGGGTGTTGTAACACAACTCACTCATCCTAACTAGCTGGTTTGTTTTGTTCAGTTTTAAGATTCCAGCTTCAGGCTTAACTAAACAATTTTCAACCTGAATATAAAATCCTGCCATTTGCTGAAAGGTCCCTCTTGTCATGATATGCTGACAGGCACTTCATGAGATACAGACAGGCAGCTAATAAGCACAGGGAACAGGACATAACCAATCAGCAGGCAGAATACTTGGGAGGTGGTTTCCCACAATAAAAGGCACGAGGCACTCACACTCCGCCTCTTTCCACTAGGGACATCGACAGAGTGAGTCCAGTGTACATATCACGTAACGCATACAGCACATGGAGAAGAGCTAGTCTGATTCAGTCTAGATAGAGAAATCACAGCTAGGTTAGCAGAGTGTCGAACTCACATAGAACTGTGCTAACTGTGTGACAGGTTCAATAAATCAAGTTGAACTAAACTCAAGGTCTGGAGTCTACTTGAGTTATAGCTGCATCCAGTTGCAGCCCGTGTTATCTCAAAGTGCTTAACACAACATGGTACCAGTAGTCTGCTTTATCTAGGTGGTTTACCTCAATCTGTTCCGTGACGACCAGCAAATATATCCTGGTATCATGGAGAAGATCCAGCCTTCTCAACTGCTGCGGACCTCCGCCAATCTCAGTGCCAACTGGCGGACCTTCAAGGAAAGGTTTCTGCTGTACTTTGAAGCCTCAGACTTCGAGGGTGCATCTGATACCAGGAAGATCGCGCTCCTCCTATCAAGTGCAGGGGATCATGCCATCCAAATCTTTAACTCGTTCAACTTCGCCGACGGCTGACTTCCGGTGGCGTGGGCGAGCAGGGCGGCAGCAATAACAAGAGCTCCCGCCAGTGGCCGCGATTCACGGCGATTTTGGGGAAATCCCCGAGTCCTCACGCACTCCCCGACTATCGTCGGCCTTTGGGGCCGCCACGAGCAGCCAGTGGGGCCGGTTTAAAAACCGGCGAAGAACCCCGCGCGGGTGTCGGGCGGCGGGGGCTGAGGCGCCGGGCCCGGCAGGTCAGAGCAGCGGGGGCGGAGCTACGAGGAGGCCGAGGCGGCAGGCCCGAGGCCAGGGCGCCATGCAGGGAGGGTGCTCCACGTCGGATGGCTCCCATCTAGGAAGAAGAAAGAAGGTTGAAGCCTGGTCCCAGGTGAATGTAGAGGAGAAAGAAAGAAGGTTTAAGGAAGTTTGGTGAAAGTTTTTTTTTTCAAAAAAGAAGAATGTCAGATTGATGAAGGGCAGGAGGGTGAAGGGGGAGAGAGGAGAAAGGAAAGAAGATAAAAAACAATAAGCCGCTAAAGGATGCAAAAAGCAGCGAAGAAAGGAGGAAACGTGGGTTCGCCGCCGAAGGAGAAGACGAGCAAAAGCAAAAGTGTTGACAGGATGGCGGAGGCCGAACTGCAAGGCGGGGCCGCACTACTTACGGTGGAGAAGATCAACGAGGTGATGGTGGTGGAGCTGGAAAAACAGTTCACGAGGCACATGGAGGTCCTGAGGAAAGAGATGGCGGTCGTGTTGAGGTCATTGGTTGAGGAGGCAATCGGCCCGATGAGGGTGGAGGTGGCAAAGGCATTGGCCGAGGTGAGAGAGCAGGGCGAGAAGATGAAGGAGGTGGAGGAGGCCGTGACACGACACAGCGACCAGGTCACCTCGATGGGGGACGAGCTGCGGAGGGTGGTGGAGGTTAACAAAGGACTCCGAGCAAAGCTGGAAGATTTGGAAAACCGCTCAAGGCGGCACAATTTGAGAATTGTGGGCTTGCCCGAAGGGACAGAGGGCCCAAGGCCAACGCAATACTTTGGTAAGAAGTTGGCGGAGCTGATGGGGGAGGGTGAGAGCCCCACCCTGTACGAGCTAGACCGAGCTCATCGGTCATTAAGGCCGAAGCCCAAAGTGAACGAGCCGCCAAGGGCAGTAATTATCTGCTTCCATAAGTTTTGCATGAAGGAGAAAGTATTAAGCTGGGCGAAGCAGGAGTGTGAGGTGCTGTGGGATGGTACTGCGGTTCGGATCTACCAGGACTGGACGGTGGGGTTGGCAAAAAGACGAGCGGCGTTTGGGCGAGTGAAGGCGGCTTTGTACAAGAAGGGGGTGCAATTTGGTGTGGTGTACCCGGCGAAGTTGAGAGTAACATATAACGCCAAAGACTTTTATTTTGAGACAGCGGAGGCGGCTGAGGCGTTCGTCAGGGCAGAAGGCTTGGGACAGACGTGAAGAGCGGAACTGGAAGAAAGACTGTGGACTGTGTTTGAGCGGCTGGAAAATGTACAAATGTTACAACTTTTTACTGATTTCTATTGAAATTTACTTCTCTTTGCATTGTTATAGAGTTCAAGTTAATGGCGTTCTGTGTTGCGACGGTTAAATGTTATGTGAGTGAATTGTAGGGGTTGGATTGTTGGGTTTGTTTTGCTGTTTCTTTCTCTGGGACTGGATGGAAGGGGGCGAGAGGTCTTGGCGGGGGGAGCCACCCGCGCTAGCTAACTAAAGTCAGTTAGTGAACGGGGGTGAGGTGAGAGGAGGACTGCGGATGTTGGAGCCTGGATAGCAGGCTTCAATGGGCCTACGAGGCGAGCAAGAGGGGGTGGAGGGATGGATGTTGGGGGATGTTTTTGTAGGAGGAGTTCTTGGGAGGGGGGGGGAAGGGGTTCAATGTTAACAATGGACAGGGGCGGGTCAGGCTTATTGGGCAGGGCCCGGTGGTATGATGATGGTGGATAAGAAAGGTGGGGGGGGGGTAAGAGACCCCCAGTAAGGATAATCACGTGGAACGTGAGAGGGCTAGGAGGTCCGGTCAAGAGGTCAAGAGTGCTTGCACATCTTAAAAGTTTGAAAGCCGATGTAGCAATGCTGCAGGAGACTCACTTGAGGGTGAAGGACCAGGTGAAACTTAAAAAGGGCTGGGTTAGCCAAGTGTTTCACTCCGGATTTGATGGAAGGGCTCGAGGGGTAGTGGTGCTGGTCAGCAAAAGGGTATGCTTCCAGATGGAGAAGGTGGTGGCAGATCAGGGGAGTAGATAAACATATAAGATTATGAAGGGAATAGATAGGATAGATGCGGGCAGGTTGTTTCCACTGGCGGGTGAAAGCAGAACTAGGGGGCATAGCCTCAAAATAAGGGGAAGTAGATTTAGGACTGAGTTTAGGAGGAACTTCTTCACCCAAAGGGTTGTGAATCTATGGAATTCCTTGCCCAGTGAAGCAGTAGAGGCTCCTTCATTAAATGTTTTTAAGATAAAGATAGATAGTTTTTTGAAGAATAAAGGGATTAAGGGTTATGGTGTTCGGGCTGGAAAGTGGAGCTGAGTCCACAAAAGATCAGCCATGATCTCATTGAATGGTGGAGCAGGCTCGAGGGGCCAGATGGCCTATTCCTGCTCCTAGTTCTTATGTTCTTATATGCGATTGTGACAGGGGCACTGGAGGGGAGATTAGTGGCGCTGTTAAGTGTATACGGTCCCAATTGGGACGATGTGGGATTCGCGAGGAAGGTGTTTGGGGCTATTCCCGACTTGGACACGCATGAGCTGATTGTGGGGGGGGACTGGAACTTGGTGCAGAAGCCAAGGTTGGACATATCACAGCCGCGCTCGCTGGTCCCATCAGGGGGGGCGAAGGTGCTGGATGGGCTAATGGTGGAAATGGGAGGGGTGGACCCTTGGAAGTTCCTGCACCCAAGGGAACGTGAGTATTCATTTTTCTCAGCGGTCCATAAGGCATCATAGAATTTGATTATCATAGAATTTACAGTGCAGAAGGAGGCCATTCGGCCCATCGAGTCTGCACCGGCTCTTGGAAAGAGCATCCTACCCAAGGTCAACACCTCCACCCAATCCCCATAACCCAGTAACCCCACCCAACACTAAGGGCAATTTTGGACACTAAGGGCAATTTATCATGGCCAATCCACCTAACCTGCACATCTTTGGACTGTGGGAGGAAACCGGAGCACCCGGAGGAAACCCACGTACACACGGGGAGGACATGCAGACTCCGCACAGACAGTGACCCAAGCCAGAATCGAACCTGGGACCCTGGAGCTGTGAAGCAATTGTGCTATCCACAATGCTACCGTCGTGCTTCAACTTTTTTGTGGTGGGGAAGGCTTTGCTGGCTGGAGTCAAGGGGTCGGAATACTCTGCAATTGCAGTGTCAGATCACGCTCCACATTGGGTGGATATGGTGCTCGAGAAGGGGGCAGCGCAGAGACCGGGGTGGAAACTGGATTTGGGGCTTTTGGGGAACCAAGTATTCTGTGAGAAAATTGAAAAGGTAATTAAGGAATATTTAGGTTTCAATTGTACGGGTGAGGTGTCGAAGGCAGTCGTCTGGGAGGCTCTAAAGGCGGTGGTGAGAGGTGATGTAATTTCGTTTAAGGCCAGGGTGGATAAAGAGGAGAGGTTGGAGCGGCAGAGGGTAATAGATGAGATGTTGGAGGTAGATAGGAGGTATGCAGAGGATGGGGACCCGGCGAAGCTGGAAAAGAGGAAGGAACTACAGGCGAGCTTCGACCGACTGTCCACCAGGAAGGCGGTGCGCCAACTGAGACGAGCAAGGGGTGCAGTAAATGAACATGGATATGTTAGCAGGTCAGCTCCGGAGGGAGGCAGCGGCAAGGGAAATTCTTCAGGTGAAGGATAGGGCAGGGAAGTTGGTGGTGGCCCCAGTGCTGATTAACAAGGTTTTTGAGGAGTTTTATGAGAGGTTGTACAAGTCAGAGCCACTCGGGGGAGACCGTGAGATGCAGGAATTTCTCGATGGGTTGGAGTACCCGAGGCTAGGGGAGGGGGACAGGGCTACATTAGAAGGAGCAATAGTGGAGCAGGAGATAAAGGATGCGATTGGGAGGATGCAGTCGGGGAAGGTGGCAGGGCCGGATAGGTTTCCGGTGGAATATTATAAAAAATTTAAGGATAGGTTAGCACTCTTGATGGTGGGGATGTTTGAGGAGGCTATAGGGAAGGGGGTGTTGCCGCAAACCTTGGGGCAGGCATCGATTTCCCTGTTACTAAAAAAAGATAAGGATCCAACGGAGTGTGGGTCGTATCGGCCCATATCACTTCTGAATGTGGACGTAAAAGTGTTGGCGAAGGTACTGGCGGGTAGGCTGGTGGAGTGCCTTCCGAAGGTGATAGGGGAGGATCAGACGGTGTTCGTGAAAGGGAGGCAGCCGTTTTCGAACAATAGGAGGGTTTTGAACGTTGTTATGGCACCGGCGGAAAGAAAGGAAACAGAGGTAGTTGTGGCATTGGACGCCGAGAAGGCGTTTGATCAGGTAGAATGGGGATACCTGATGGCAGTGCTGGAGCGGATTGGGATTGGACCAAGGTTTGTGAACTGGGTAAAGCTATTATATAAGGAACCTAAGGCGAGTGTCCGCACAAATAATATCAGTTCGAGATACTTTTCTCTCCACCATGGGACGAGACAGGGATGTCCTATGTCCCCCCTGCTGTTTGCACTTGCGATTGAGCCGTTGGCCATCGCATTGAGAAGTTCGGGAGAAAGGAATAGTGCGGGGGTGGATAGGGCATAGGGTGTCCTTAAATGCCAACAACTTGCTGATGTATGTGTCAGAGCGAGTGCGTCAATAGGAGGAATATTGGAGCTACTGCGGGTATTTGGGTCTTTCTCGGGGTACAAGTTGAACCTGGACAAGAGTGAGTACTTTGTGGTGTCTCGGCCGGGGGTGGGGGCAGGGGTGGGGGGGGGCTGCCATTCCGTAGAGCAGGGACTCATTTTAGGTATCTGGGGGTGCAGGTTGCCCGGGAGTGGGGGAGGCTTCGCAGGTACAACATCACTAGTTTGGTGGGGAGAGTGAAAGCCGATCTGGCAAGGTGGGATGGCCTTCCTCTGTCACTGGCGGGTCGGGTACAGGCGGTTAAAATGAATGTGTTGCCACGATTCCTGTTTATTTTTCAATGCCTACCGAATTTCCTGCCAAAGTCTTTTTTCAGGGAGATTGAGGGAAGGATTACCTCATTCATATGGGGAGGGAAGGTGGCCAGAGTGAGAAAGGTGCTGCTACAGAGGGGAAGGCAGGCAGGGGGTTTGGGTCTCCCGAACTTGTTGTCCTACTACTGGGCGGCGAACGTGGAGAAAGTGCGGAGCTGGGTCAGAGGAGTTGATTCTCAGTGGGTCAGAATGGAGGAGAGTTTGTGCAGGGGGTCGGGGCTGAAGACACTTGCAACAGCACCGCTCCCGATAGCTCCGGGGAAATATTCAGGGAGTCCGGTAATAATAGCTTCATTGAAAATCTGGAGGCAGTTTCGCCAACACTTCGGGCTGGGTTTAGGGTCAAGGGAAATGCCGATTCGGGGGAACCACAGATTTGAGCCAGGGAGGTGGGATGGAAGTTTTCGGAAATGGGAAGAGAAGGGGATTAAGACGCTAAAAGATTTGTTTCTTCGGGGTCGGTTTGCAGGATTGAGGGAGCTGGAAGCGAAGTATGGGCTAGAGCAGGGAGAAGTGTTTAGGTACATGCAGGTTCAGGATTTTGCCATGAAGGAGATACAGAGCTTCCCAGAGGAGGTGTTGACAACAAGGGGACTGGAGAAGGGGGCAATGTCAGCGGTGTACGGAGCTATTTTGGAAGAGGATAAGGCACCACTGGAAGGGATCAAAGCAAAGTGGGAGGAAGAGCTGGGAGAGCTTATAGAGGAGGGGGTCTGGTGTGAGGTGCTCCGGACAGTGAATGCCTCCACCCCATGTGCGAGGTTGGGGCTGATACAGCTGAAGGTGGTATATAGAGCGCACCTCACGAGGGCGAGGATGAGCAGATTTTTTGAAGTAGAGGATGCGTGTGAGCGTTGCCGGGGGGGGGGTGGGGGGCGCGAATCACGTTCATATGTTTTGGTCCTGTCCAAAGCTAGGGAGTACTGGAAGGAGGTGTTTAGGGTAATTTCCAAGGTGGTGCATGTGAAACTGGACCAATATTCGGGGTGTCGGACCAGCCAGGGTTGGAAGTGGGAGCGGAGGCAGATATCATAGCCTTCGCCTCGTTGATCGCCCGAAGGCGGATCCTGCTGGGATGGAGAGCAGCCTCTCCACCCAGTGCCCTGGCGTGGAGCGGGGACCTGTTGGAATACTTGACCCTTGAGAAGGTTAAGTTCGAACTGAGGGGAAGCTCAGAGGGGTTCTACAAGTCATGGGCACTATTTATTATGCACTTTCAAGAACTGGATAACATCGAACATTAGTTGGGGGGGGGGGGGTGGGGGGGGAGGGGGGCTGTGTAGATTAAGGGTGACTATGGGTAATCCCTGATTCCTTTTTGTCATTTGTTTATGTAAACATGCGGGTTGAGGTTTGGGGGTTGGTGGGCAGATGGGATCGTTGTTATTATGGGGATTGACATATCTTGTGGATTATTGTTTATTGTTGATGGGTATAAATGTGGGAGAAAATGTGAAAAAGGAGAATAAAAAAACATTTTAAAAAAAACGTTTTTTAACTTGGCCGACGGCCAGGACAAGACGACGTTTCAGACCATCCTGGACAAGTTCGACAGTCATTGTGAAGTGGACAACAATGAAATCGTCGACTGCTATATTTTTAAGCAATGCCTACAAGGTAAAGACAAATCTTTCAACTCCTTTCTAACTAGCGCTGTCCTGCAACTTTGGTGACATTGCTGACTCCATGATCAGGGATCAGATCGTTTTTGGCATTCACTCCGATCCGCTGAGGGAGCAGCTTTTGGAAATCAAACATATGACCCTGTCAGTCGCGATCGAAACGTGTACGGTGCATGAGCACGCCAAAAATTGGTATTACCCAGAGGTAAAGAACCTACCACTGACATCTCCCCTATACCTTCCTCCAATCACATTAAAATTATGTCCCCTCGTGACAGCCATTTCCACCCTGGGGAAAAGTCTCTGGCTATCCACTCTATCCATGCCTCTCATCACATTGTACAGCTCTATCAAGTCACCTCTCTGCCTTTTTCGCTCTAGTGAGGAAAGCCCTAACTCCCTCAGCCTTTCTTCATAAGGCATGCCCTCCAGTCCAGGCAGCATCCTGGTAAATCTCCTCTGTACCATCTCCAAAGCATCCACATCCTTCCTATAATGAGGCAACCAGAACTGGACACAATATTCCAAGTGTGGTCTAACTAGAGTTTTATAAAGCTGCAGCAAAACCTCACGGCTCTTAAACTCAATCCCCTTGTTAATGAAAGCCAACACATCATATATCTTCTTAACACCCTATCAACCTGGGTGACAACTTTGAGGGATCTATGTACGTGGACCCCAAGATCCCTCTGTTTCTCCACACTTCCAAGAATCCTGCCTTCAACCCTGTATTCTGCATTCAAATTCGACCTTCCAAAATGAATCACTTCACATTTATCAAGGTTGAACTCCATCTGCCACTTCTCAGCCCAGCTCTGCATCCTGTCAATAGCCTATTGTAACCTGCAACAACCCTCAACACTACAACTCCCCCAACCTTTGTGTCATCAGCAAACTTACTAACCCACCCTTTCACTTCCTCATCCAAGTCATTTATAAAAACCACAAAGAGCAGAGGTCCCAGAACAGATCCTTGCGGGTCACCACTGGTCACCGACCTCCAGGCGGAATACTTTCCATCCACTACCACTCGCTGTCTTCTTTCGGCCAGCCAATTCTGTATCCAGACAGCCAAATTTCCCTGTATCTCATGCCCCCTAACTTTCTGAATGAGCCTACTATGAGGAACCTTATCAAATGCCTTACTGACATCCATATACACCACATCCACTGCCCGACCTTCATCAATGTGTCTCGTCACATCCTCAAAGAATTCAATGAGGCTTGTGAGGCATGACCTGCCCCTTACAAAGCCATGCTGACTATCTTTAATCAAACTATGTTTTTCAAAATAATCTTAAATCCTATCTCTCAGAATCCTTTCCAATATTTTGCTCACCACAGACGTAAGACTGATGGGTCTGTAATTCACAAGAATTTCCCTATTCCCTTTCTTGAACAGGGGAACAACATTCGCCTCCCTCCAATCATCCGGTACTACTCCAGTGGAGAGTGAGGACGCAAAGACCATCGCCAACGGCGCAGCAATCTCCTCCCTCGCTTCCCGTAGTAACCTTGGGTATATCCCGCTAGGCCCAGGGGACATATCTATCCTGATGCTTTTCAAAATTTCCAGCACATCCTCCTTCTTAATATCAACCTGTTCGGGTCTATTAACCTGGTTCACACTGTTCTCATGAGCGACAAGGTCCCTCTCTCGAGTGAATACTGAAGCAAAATATTCATTTAGGGCCTCCCCTACTTCCTCAGACTCTAGACACAAGTTCCCTCCGCTATCCCTGATCGGCCCTACTCTCACTCTGATCATCCTCTTATTTCTCACACAAGTGTAGAACGCCTTGGGGTTTTCCCTCATCCTTTCCACCAGGGCTTTTTCATGCCCCCTTCTAGCTCTCCCCAGTCCATTTTTGAGTTCCTTCCTGGCTACCTTGTAACCCTCTAGAGCCGTGCCAGATCCTTGCTTCCTCAACCTTACGTAAGCTTCCTTCTTCCTCTGGACTAGAAGCTTCTCTTGTCATCCAAGGCTCCTTCACCTTACCATTCCTTCCTCGTCTCAGTGGGACAAAACTATCCAGCACTTGCAGCAAGTGCTCCTTAAACAACCCCCACATTACTGGTGTGCATTTCCCCAAGAACAATTGTTCCCACTTTATGCTCCTCAGCTCCTGTCTAATGGCAGTATAATTTCCCCTCCCCCAATTAAATACCATCCCATACTGTCGGTTCCTACCCCCTCTCCATGACTATGGTGAAGGTCAAAGAGTTGTGGTCACTGTCATCGAAATGCTCCCCCACCGAGACATCTGACACCTGGCCTGGTTCGTTGCCGAGCACCAAGTCCAATATGGCCTCCCCCCTAGTTGGCCTATCTACATATTGAGTCAGGAATCCTTCCTGTACACACCTGACAAAATCTGCTCCATCCAAACCATTTGCACTAAGGAGGTTCCAGTCAATATTAGGTAAGTTGAAGTCACCCATGACAACAACTCTGTTACTTCTGCACTTTTCCAAGATCTGACGCCCAATCTGTTCCTCTATCTCTCTGCTGCTATTGGGGTCTATAGAAAACTCCCAATAAAGTGACTGCTCCTTTCTTGTTTCTGACTTCCACCCATACTGACTCAGTAGACAAACCCTCCTCAACTACCTCCTTTTCTGCAGCTGTGGTGCACTCCCTAATTAATAGTACCTCCCTCCCTATTCTTCTGAAAACATCTAAACCCCAGAACATCTAACAACCATTCCTGGCCCTGTGAAATCCATGTCTCTGTAATAGCCACAACATCGTAGTTCCAAGTACTGATCCATGCTCTAAGTTCATCTCCCTTATTCCTGACACTCCTTGCATTGAAACAGGCGCACTTTAACCCATTCCACTGAGTGCAACTTTGTCCTATCAACTGTTTATCCTTCCTCACAGACTTGCTGCATACTATTTCTGCCTGTTCAACAGCTACCCTATCCTCTCATCCATAGCTCTAGTTCCCATCCCCCTGACAAACTAGTTTGACAAAAGAGCTCTAACAAACGTCCCACCCAGGATATTGGTGCCCCTCCAGTTTAGGTGCAATCCGTCCTTCACGTACAGGTCCCACCTACCCCAGAAGATATCCCAATGATCCACATATCTGAAGCCTTCCCTCCTGCTCCAGCCCTGTAGCCATGTGTTCAGCTGCACTCGCTCTCTGTTCCTTGCCTCACTTGCACGTGGCACTGATATCAATCCTGAGACCACTACTCTGCTTGTCCTGCTCTTTAGCTTCCAACCTAACTCCCTAAAATCACTTTCTAGATCCTCATCCCTTTTCTTAGCTATGTTGTTGGTGCCTATGTGCACCACGACTTCTGGTTGCTCCCCCTCCCCCTAAAGAATCCTGTAGACTCGATCTGAGGCATCCCTGGCCCTGGCATCCGGGGGCAACATACCTTCCAGTAGTCTCGTTCGCGATCACATAATCTCCTCTCCATTCCTTTAACCATTGAGTTTCCTATCACTATTGCTATATCTTATTCTCCCCCCTTTCCTTCTGAGCCACAGAGCCAGGCTCAGTGCCAGAGACCTGGCCGCACAGGCCTTCCCCCCGGTAAGTCATCCCCCCAACAGCATCCAAAACGCTATACTTGTTTTGATGGGGAACTGCCACGAGGGATCCCTGCACTGTCTGCCCCTTGGTTTTCCTTCCCCTGACTGTAACCCAGCTACTCTTTTCCCTTACCTTGGGGCTGGTGGGGGGATAGTTTTATCGCCCTTCCCGCCAGCTGTATTTTCTGATCCTACTGAAATCAAGGGACTTTTGAACTTTCACTGCATTTTGTGGCTTCACCCCTGCTGTGACGGAGACATAAAACTTTCCCCGGAGAGTGGCGGTAATAGGGAGGTGCTCTAATTAGCAGGGTGTGATGAGTATCATCCTCCAAGAAGTGTTGGGGCCTCAACTATTCACTGGAGTGTGATAGAATCCATTCGACTTGCTTAAATGAGTGCAGTTCCAACAATGCTTCTGTTTGCACTGAGTGCTGAATTTGGGTGCATTTGAGTGCTATAGTGAGAGTTTGGTGACTGAGGGAGTTAGGTGAGGAGGGAGCAAGGGCCTCCTTTCAATTCGTTTCCTACACTTCCTCAAAGAGCATGAAGGGAGCCGGGAGTTTACAGAGTGCAGCTGATTGGGAGCAGAGTCGGAGGGCGGATTTCCAGTTGGTTCACAGCGCAGCTACATTCTGTAAGATATGAGGGGATGGAGGCTAGGGCAGTAGCATGCTCCTGTAGGATGTGGATACCACCGGTGTGTCCGCTGACTACACCTGCGGGAAGTGCACCCAACTCCAGCTCCTGAGAGACCGTGTTAGGGAACTGGAGCTGGAGCTGGATGAACTTCGGATCATCCGGGAGGCAGAGGGGGTAATAGAGAAAAGTTACAGGAAGGTAGCCACACCCAAGGTACAGGACAAGAGTAGCTGGGTTACAGTCAGGGGAAGGAAAACGAACGGGCAGACAGTGCAGGGATCGCTCGTGGCAGTTCCCCTTCAAAACAAGTATACCATTTTGGATGCTGTTGGAGGGGGGGGGGATGACCTACCGGGGGAAGGCCCTAGCGGCCAGGTCTCTGGCACTGAGTCTGGCTCTGTGGCTCAGACGGGGAGGGGGGGAGAATAGAAAAGCAATAGTGATAGGAGACTCAATGGTTAGGGGACTGGATAGGAGATTCTGTGGTCGCGAATGTGACTCCCGGAAGGTGTGATGCCTCCCAGGGCCAGGGATGTCTCGGATCGAGTCTACAGGATTCTTAAGGGGGCGGGGGAGCAACCAGAGGTCATGGTGTTCATAGGCACCAACGACATATCTAAGAAAAGGGATGAGGATCTAAAAAGTGATTTTAGGGAGTTAGGTTGGAAGCTAAAGAGCAGGACAAACAGAGTAGTGGTCTCAGGAACTACGATGTTGTGGCCATAACGGAAACATGGATTCCACCTTCAAAAGAAAAAGTGTTGCAGGAAATGTCAAGGTAGGGGAAAGGTAGGATAAATAAATCCAGAGCACCTGGATGAAGAGAGATGGCGGTGAAGATGAAAAGGAAGAAGTGTGTATACGACATGTCAGGTAGAAAATACAATAGAGAATCAGACGGAATATAGAGAGAGGACCAGAGGGTAAGTGAAAATACTAAAAAATCAAGGAGGGAGCATGAAAGGAGACTGGCAGCTAACATAAAAGTGAATTCTAAGGTCTTTGAAAAACATGTACATAATAAAAGGACGGTAAAAGAAAGATCAGAGTCAATTAAAGGGTAAAAAAAAATAGGACTTTGGCTTGAAGTCAGGAGAAATAGCAGAGGATTAAACAAATACTTTGCGACTGTCATTACAAAGGAAGCAGATGCTACCCAGGCTGAAATGAGAGGGAGGTAACTGGTAAACTAGAAAAATTTCCAACTGAGAAGGAGGTGGTGTTAGAAAAGCTATCTTTACTTAAAATAGACAAGATACCATGACCAGACGAGGTGCAATGGTTCCGAGGGAAGTGAGTGTGGAAATTATAGAGTTACTAGTGATAGTCTTCCAGTCTTCCTTAGACACAGGGGTGGTGCCAGAAAACTGGAGGATTGTGAACGTTACACCCTTTATTCAAAAAACGTGTGCAAGCCAACAACTACAGACCAGTCAGTTTGACTTCAGTTGTCGGGAAACATCTGGAAACTATCGTTCGAGACAAAATCAATAGTCACTTAGACAAGTCAAGATAGTGAAGGAAAACCAGCATGGATTCATCAAAGGAAAATCATGTTGAACTAACTTGCTGGAGATATTTGAGGAGGCAACAGAGAATGATAAGGTCAACACTGTCGATGCAGCATTTATAGGTTTCCAAGACACTCAATATAGTGCCTCACAACAGGCTATTAGAATTCTAGCTCATGGAATAAAAGGAATTGGTTGAGTGACTTCCGGTGATAGGGATGTGCTGAGCAGTCACACTTTGTGTGCAGGGCGGTAGCACAGTGGTTAGCACAGTTGCTTCACAGCTCCAGGGTCCCAGGTTCAATTCCTGACTTGGGTCACTGTCTGTGCGGAGTCTGCACGTTCTCTCCGTGGCTGCGTGGGTTTCCTCCGGGTGCTCCGGTTTCGTCCCATGGTCCAAAGATGTGCAGGTTAGGTGGATTGGCCATGTTAAATTGCCCTTAGTGTCCAAAAAGGTTAGGTGTGGTGCCTGGGTTAATAATAATAATAATCACTTATTGTCACAAGTAGGCTTCAATGAAGTTACTGTGAAAAGCCCCTAGTCACCACATTCCGGCGCCTGTTCGGGGAGGCCGGAACGGGAATTGAACCCGCGCTGCTGGTCTTGTTCTGCATTACAAACCAGCTGTCTTAGCCCACTGTGCTAAACCTGCCCCTACAGAGATTACAGAGGTTACAGAAATAGAGTGGAGGCTTGGAGCTTAAGAAGGATGCTCTTTCCAAGGGCCAGTGCAGACTCGATGGGCCGAATGGCCTCCTTCTGCGCTGTAAATTCTATGATTCTATGATCAGGTGGCTCTCCTCCAGAAGACAATAAAATAGCCACTTTTAGACGAATTTAGCCCAAACATTCGGACTTATTTTACCCAAAAGGAAGAGGAAAGGTGCAGTATGCGAGAGAATGTGAGCTCAAGAGGCCGCAGAGAAGGTAGAAGCAGAGGGAAAGTTCAAGAGCAGCTAGCGTGTAAGCCGACGGACCCATGAGGGGAAAGGTGCCTGGACACCCCCGAAAGAGGGAGACCGACGACGCGAACAACGCCCTACCCTGCTCCAGTCACCTGGAGATGGATGGAAGACATTCCTGATGAAGGAATTGACGGCAACGAGGGAGGCAATTAAAGTAGAAATCCAGATGGTGGTGATAGGGGCGTTGGTCAGCATTCAGAAAGTATCGATGGAATGGGGAAGAAACTGGAAGCTCAGTGGAAGACGATCCGAGAGCTTGAAAAGGTGTCAGAGCAGCACGCTGGCACAGTGGTTAGCATTTCTGCCTCACGCGCCGATACCCAAGGTTCGATCTCGGCTCTGGGTCACTGTCCGTGTGGAGTTTGCACATTTTCCCCGTGTTTGCGTGGGTTTCGCCCCACAACCCAAAGATGTGCAGGCTAGGTGGATTGGTCATGCTAAATTGCCCCTTAATTGGAAAAAATGAATTGGGTACTCTAATTTTATAAAAACAAGAAAAGGTGTTGACGGACCACAGCGACAGGATTATTGCTTTGGAGGCCAAAAAAAAGGTTGGTGGCAAACCAGGGGAGCCTGAAGGGGAAGGCCAAGAATCTAGAGAATCGGTCTCAGCACCAGAGTATTCAGATCGTGAGCCTACCAAAGGGGATCAAGGACAGGGACCTAACAGATTATGTGGCTCAGATGCTGGGCAACTCAGTCAGGAGGGACAACTTCCCCAAGCGGCCAGAGATCGACAGGGCCCACTGGTCACTCCAACCAAAGCCCAAGGTCAGGGAGCTGCCACGGGTGATAATCACTAAACTACATAGATCTTCTCCGGATCCTGTGGTATGCAAGGCAGACAAAGGCAAGCAGCTGGAAAGGACACAGAATACAGGTGCACCAAGACATTGGGACAGACCTGGTAAAGCGCAAGGCTGTGTTCAACCAGGTGAAATCAGCTGATGTGACCATCAATTCACTCAAAGACTCATGGCGGAGTAAAACAGTGGTTTTAATTAACTATCAACTTTGCCTGCCTGCGACTGGTACATACTGAGGACAGTCCCACAGGCCAGCTACTCTTATACTCCTTCAAAGAGGCGGAGCCATGGGCTGAGCCCGTACATGTTCCAACATCCTCCAACATCCCCCGCTGTGGGTGAAGCCATCCAATGGCCCACAGATAAAACACACAGGGTTAAAAACATAGAACATAACTGGTGAATTAACTGTATTTACGAACATAGAACATAACTGGTGAATTAACTGTATTTACATTCACCACATTCACCCCTGTAAAAAATATAAAGTCTGGCGGGGATGATGGGTCACAAGTTCAGCCTGTCCGGCGCCCGGATCATACACTGCGACCGCCGAAGCACTGATGTTGCAGCCGCTTCAGGTGGCTGGGGAAGTGGGTCCGGTGCAGCCCCAGGGGTGGAATCCAGGAGCGGCTCTTCCTGAGCTTCATTCCTGCGGACTGGTGTGCCGGATGAAAGGGAGCGAGGGAGCCAAATGGGCGCGGGGGCGCTGGACATGGGAGAAAGAGCGGGGTACAGCATGGGGGGTGCTGTGGACGTAGTGGTGGCGGAGCCTGCGGGCGCAAGGTCTCGGAGGGAGACGGTATCCTATCAACCATCGGGGTGCTCAACATATGCGTAGTGCGGGTTTGAGTGCAGGAGCTGGACCCTCTCTACCAGGGGATCTGTCTTATGGGTCTGAACGTGTTTCCGGAGGAGAACTGGACCCGGTGTCATCAGCCAGGGTGGGAGCGAGGCCCCTGAGGTAGTCCCCCTAGGGAAACTAATCAAGCGGTCATGAGGAGTCTGGTTTGTGGCCGCGCAAAGGAGGGACCTAATAGCATGGAGCACATCGGGGAGGACTTCCTGCCAGTGGGAAACCGGGAGATTCTTGGACCGTAGGGACAGTAGGACGGTCTTCCAGACCGTCACGTTCTCCCTCTCCACCTGTCCGTTTCCAAGGGGAATGTAACTGGTAACCCTGCTCGAGGCGATGCCTTTACTGAACAGGTACTGACGCAGTTCATCGCTCATGAACGACGAGCCCCTGTCGCTGTGGACGTAGTTGGGGAAACCAAACAGGGTGAAGACACTGTGCAGGACTCTGATAACAGTGAGGGTGGTCATGTCGGGGCATGGGATGGCAAACGGGAAACGGGAGAACTCCTCAATAATATTGAGAAAGTAGGTATTGCGATTATGCGAGGGAAGGGGCCCTTTGAAATCGATACTGAGGCGTTCAAAGGGCCGGGATGCCTTCACCAGGTGGGCCTTATCTGGTCGATAGAAGTGCGGTTTACACTCCGCACAGATTTGGCAGTTCCTGGTTACAGTTTTGACCTCCTCGGTGGAGTAGGGCAGGTGTCAGGAATAAAAGAATGACTAGGGTAAGAGTAGGGCCAGTCAAGGACAGTAGTGGGAAGTTGTGCGTGGAGTCCGAGGAGATAGGAGAGGTGCTAAATGAATATTTTTCGTCAGTATTCACACAGGAAAAAGACAATGTTGTCGAGGAGAATACTGAGATTCAGGCTACTAGACTAGAAGGGCTTGAGGTTCATCAGGAGGAGGTGTTAGCAATTCTGGAAAGTGTGAAAATAGATAAGTCCCCTGGGCCGGATGGGATTTATCCTAGGATTCTCTGGGAAGCTAGGGAGGAGATTGCTGAGCCTTTGGCTTTGATCTTTAAGTCATCTTTGTCTACAAGAATAGTGCCAGAAGACTGGGGGATAGCAAATGTTGTCCCCTTGTTCAAGAAGGGGAGTAGAGACAACCCAGGTAACTATAGACCAGTGAGCCTTACTTCTGTTGTGGGCCAAATCTTATAAAGGTTTATAAGAGATAGGATGTATAATCATCTGGAAAGGAATAATTTGATTAGAGATAGTCAACACGGTTTTGTGAAGGGTAGGTCGTGCCTCACAAACCTTATTGAGTTCTTTGAGAAGGTGACCAAACAGGTGGATGAGGGTAAAGCAGTTGATGTGGTGTATATGGATTTCAGTAAAGCGTTTGAGAAGGTTTCCCACGGTAGGCTACTACAGAACATAGAGGCATGGGATTCAGGGTGATTTAGCAGTTTGGATCAGAAATTGGCTAGCTGGAAGAAGACAAAGGGTGGTGGTTGATGGGAAATGTTCTGACTGGAGTCCAGTTACTAGTGGTGTATCACAAGGATCTGTTTTGGGGCCACTGCTGTTTGTCATTTTTATAAATGACCTGGAGGAGGGCGTAGAAGGATGGGTGAGTAAATTTGCAGATGACACTAAAGTCGGTGGAGTTGTGAACAGTGCGGAAGGATGTTACAAGTTACAGAGGGACATAGATAAGCTGCAGCGCTGGGCTGAGAGGTGGCAAATGGAGTTTAATACAGAAAAGTGTGAGGTGATTCATTTTGGAAGGAACAACAGGAAGACAGAGTACTGGGCTAATGGTAAGATTCTTGGCAGTGTGGATGAGCAGAGAGATCTCGGTGTCCATGTACATAGATCCCTGAAAGTTGCCACCCAGGTTGAGAGGGTTGTTAAGAAGGCGTACGGTGTGTTAGCTTTTATTGGTCGAGGAATTGAGTTTTGGAGCCATGAGGTCATGTTGCAGCTGTACAAAACTCTGGTGCGGCCGCATTTGGAGTATTGCGTGCAATTTTGGTCGCGGCATTATAGGAAGGATGTGGAAGCATTGGAAAGGGTACAGGGGAGATTTACCAGAATGTTGCCTGGTATGGAGGGAAGATCTTATGAGGAAAGGCTTGACTTGAGGCTGTTTTCGTTAGAGAGAAGAAGGTAGGCTTAATTGAGGCATTCAAGATGATCAGAGGATTGGATAGGGTGGACAGTGAGAGCCTTTTTCCTCGGATGGTGATGTCTAGCACGAGGGGACATAGCTTTAAATTGAGGGAAGATAGATGTAAGACAGATGTCAGAGGTAGGTTCTCAGAGAGTAGTAAGGGCGCGGAATGCCCTGCCTTCAACAGTAGTGGACTCGCCAACACTAAGGGCATTCAAATGGTCATTGGATAGACATATGGACGATAAGGGAATAGTGTAGATGGGCTTTAGAGTGGTTTCACAGGTCGGCGCAACATCGAGGGCCGAAGGGCCTGGACTGCGCTGTAATGTTCTATGTTCTATGATATAATGGGCGAGCCGGGTGACCCCCGGGTGGCAGAGGTCGTCGTGGATAGCCCGTAGTCGGTCCTCTTGCGCACTGGCGCACGTGCCGCGGGGCAGGGCATCTGGGGACTCGTTGAGCTTCCCAGGACGATATACTATATCGTAATTATAGGTGGAGAGTTCGGTTCTCCACCTCAAGATTTTATCGTACTTGATTTTGCCCCACTGCGTATTGTCTAACATGAAGGCTACCGATCGTTGGTCGGTGACGAGGGTAAACCTCCTACCAGTGAGGTAGTGCCTCCAGTGCCGCACGGCTTCCACGATGGCTTGAGCCTCTTTTTCGACTGAGGAGTGTCGAAGCTTAGAGGCGGTGAGGGTGCGTGAAAAAAAACGCAACCGGTCTGCCTGCTTGATTGAGAGTGGCGGCGAGAGCGACCTCTGAGGCGGTGCTCTCCACCTGAAAGGAGACGGACTCGTCCACCGCGCGCATCGCGGCTTTGGCGATATCCGCCTTGATGCAGTTGAAGGCCTGGCGGGCCTCGGCTGCCAGAGGGAAAAGGGTGACCTTAAATAGTGGGTGGGCTTTGTCCGCATACTGGGGGACCCACTGGGCGTAGTAGGAAAAAAGGTCCAGGGCACCTCTTGAGGGCCTTGGTATAGTGAGGGAGAGGGAGTTGTTGGAGGGGGCACAGACGGTCAGGGTCGGGCCCTAGGACTCCGTTTTCCACGACGTAGCCGAGGATGGCTAGCCTGGTGGTGCAGAAAACGCATTTCTCCTTATTATAGGTGAGACTAAGTTTTTGGGCAGTTTGGAGAAATCAGTGGAGGTTGGCGCCGTGGTCCTGCTGATCATGGCCGCAGATGGTGACGTTGTCCAAGTACGGAAACGTGGCCCGCAACCCGTACTGGTCCACCATTCGGTCCATTGCTCGTTGGAACACCGAAACCCCGTTCGTGACGCCAAAAGGGACCCGGAGGAAATGAAAAAGGCGGCCGTCTGCTTCAAACGCCGTGTAGTGGCGGTCCTCCGGACGGATTGGGAGTTGGTGATATGCAGACTTCAGATCCACCGTGGGGAACACGTGGTAGTGAGTGATCTGATTGACCATGTCTGCAATCCGGGGAAGCGGGAACGCATCAAGTTGCGTAAACCGGTTAATGGTCTGGCTGTAATCAACCGCCATCCGGAGCTTCTCCCTGGTCTTGGCGACCACCACCTGAGCTCTCCAGGGGCTCTTGCTAGCCTCTATGACTCCTTCCCGCAAGAGACGCAGGACCTCAGACCTAATAAATATTCTGTCCTGTATGCTACATCGCCTGCTGCGAGTGGCTACTGGCTTGCAATCAGCGGTGAGATTAGCCAAGAGGGAAGGAGTGTCTACTTTCAGAGTGGCTAGGCTGCACACAGGGGGCAGGGGTCCACCAAAGCTAAGCGCCAAGCTCTTGAGATTACATTGAAAATCGAGCCCTAAAAGGAGGGGGGGCGCAGAGGTCTGGGAGCATGTACAGCTGGAAATTAGTGTACTCAGCGCCCTGTACCGCTAAGGTTACCATAGTGCACCCTCGGATTTGTACCAATTGCGACCCGGAGGCGAGGGAAATGTTTGTTGCGCCGGGAATATCGGGAGTGAGCAGCGGCTTACCAGATCCGGGTGGATGAAACTCTCGGTGCTCCCGGAGTCGAACAGGCAAGGTGTCTCGTACCCGTTAACCCGGACGGCCACCATTGAGCTCTTGAGGTGCTTGAGTCGCGACTGGTCCAAGGTGATTGCGCTGAGTTGAGGGTAACCAGTGGCGTGGCCAGCTGTGCTGGGGCTGTCCCCCGGTGACTGTCCGAGCAGGTCGTACACGTCGAGCGGCGTAGCAGATGGCGTCCAAGATGGCGGCCCCCGTTGATCAAGCGTGGCGGGCGTCGAGGAAGATGGCGTCCAAGATGGCGGCCCCCATGGATCACACGTGGCCGGCCGCGTGGGAGAGGATGGCCAAAATGACGGCCCCCGTGAGTCACACGTGCTGTGCGGAGTAGGAATGCACGCTGCCACATTGCGAGGTCTGCGGGCCTGAGAGTTGGTAGTCCGGGTCTGAGAGTTTGCGTGCTTAAACTTGGCGAGGCAGACCTTGGCTAAGTGCCCTTTTCCGTCGCAACTGTTGCAGTGCACGTTGCGGGCTGGGCAGTGCTGTTGAGGGTGTTGAGGCTGGCCGCAAAAATTACAAGGTAACCCCCCATGATGAGCGGGTGGGCTCGCAGCACATGCCTGGGGTAGTCACTGGTCGGGAGCCCACGAGGGGGTCGAGTGTTCAGCCGGAAATGCAGTGAGGCTCTGGAAAGCAACCTCCAGTGAAGTCGCCAGTTTCACCGTCTCGTCCAGGTCCTGGGCCCCTTTATCGAGCAGTCGCTGCCGCACGTAATTTGATCTGACCCCCGCAACGTAAACGTCTCGGACGGCGAGCTCCATGTGCTGACTGGCCGTAACCGTCTGATAGTTGCAGTTGCACGCGAGGGCTTTGAGGTCACGCAGATAGTCATCGAGTGACTCCCCGGGCGTCGAGCAGTGAAAATATGTCGCGCATAGACCTCGTTCACAGGCCGCACGTAGATGCGCTCGAGGATTGCGAGAGCGGCAGTATATGAGGTGGACTCTTCGAGTTGCACAGAAATGCGGTGACTCACCCGTGCATGGAGGAGACTAATTTTTGTTCATCCGTGACGGGTGGCGTCGACGACGCGGCAAGGTAGGCCATGAAACACCGCAGCCAGTGTGAAAAAATTTCCTTCGCCTCCGCGGCCTGTGGATCGAGCTCCAGTCTGTCAGGTTTGAGGGCTGACTCCATAATCGTTTTTGTTCAGTTAATTAAATTGATACGACCATCAATTCACTCAAGGACTCGTGTCGGAGTAAAACAGTGGTTTTAATTAACTATCAACTTTGCCTGCCTGCGCCTGGTACATACTGAGGACAGTCCCACAGGCCAGCTACTCTTACACTCCTTCAAAGGGGCAGTGCCATGGGCTGAGTACGCACATGCTCCAACATCTCCCCCTGTGGGTGAAGCCATACAATGGCCCACAGATAAAACCCACAGGGTTAATAACATAGAACATAACTGGTGAATTAACTGTATTTACAAACATAGAACATAACTGGTGAATTAACTGTATTTACATTCACCACATCGGCCCTGTACAAAAGTGGGATAAAATTTGGAATGCTATTCCCAGCCAGCCTCTGGGTTAAATTCCAAAACAAGGAACGATATTTTAACACCCTGGCAGAGACAGACGAGTTTGTACGGACGAATGGACTAGACAAAGGGCAGACAAGGCAGCGTTGCGGAAGGGAGAAAGAAAGGAGAAAGCGCAGTGATGGACTTGAACAATGTTTGTACGGGACAGTAGTACCTCGCTTTGAGCAAAAACAGCAGATCACAGGAAAGGGCGAGGGCAGCGGAGTGCAGGAGAGTGTAAAGAGGAGACAGAGGGAACAGCTTTGATCAGCCATAGGAAAGGAGTAAGATCAGCCCCAGGAGGGGGCCACCACACTAGCGGGGAACGCTAGCACTAAGAAGCATGAAAGCAAGGGGGGCTGCAGCTCACCTCCCGGTGGGGAGGGAGCACCTGGCAAGGGGGGTGGGGGGGGGTTGGAGAAACCAGAGGGGCGGGGTTGGGGCAAGAGTGGAAATAGGGACGAGGAGAGGGGATTAGAAAGGGGGACAGAGGGGGAAAGGGGAACCATGAGGGGAACACTATAATAAGAAAGGGAAGTGTTTCAGTTTGGCTTCAGCAGGTAAGGTTCAGGTTGAAGGAACAAGGTGGTGTAAGCAGCCACTTTGGAGGGTCCCTAAAAAAGGGAAACCCCGCAGTGCAGGGGTGCAGTCACATGGCGTACACTCAGTTGGCGGCCATGTTGGGTTCACCCTGGACAAAGAGAAACCCCGGACTGCAAAGGGCCCGGCCTCATGGTGAGAACGGCGATCGTGGCCATTTTGGACGCCCCCTAACGAAAGGATACCCCGGCGTGCAGGGGCACATCCACCAAGTAAGTATGGTTGATCCCGCAGGAAGGGGAAGGACAAAAGCCCCCACCAGGATTATCATCTGGAACGTCAGGGGACTTAACAGCCCAGAGAAAAGATCCAGAGTCTTTGCCCATTTGAGAAGTTTGAAAACTGGCATAGTCTTCCACCAAGAGATGCACCTGAGGGAGAAGGACCAACTGCGGGTAAGGAAGGGGGACAACTATTTTGATAAGCAAGAGGACGGTGTTTATGGTGACGAAGATGGTTACGGACCAAGGGGGAAGATGAGTCATAGTCAGCGGTGTCCTGGATGGGGCACTGGTTGTCCTGGTAAACGTGTGCGCGCCCACTGGGGCGACACGGATTTTATAAAGAGGACCGTGGTGGAAATCCCCAAATTCAACATATAAGATACTAGTTAGGTTTCATCCAGAGTACTGCGTCCAATTCTGAGCACCATAGTTGAGGAAGTCTGTGAAGGCACTGGAGAGAACAGAGGAGAGTCACAAGAATTATTTACATAGAATTTACAGTGCAGAAGGTCATTCGGCCCACCGAGTCCGCACCGGCTCTTAGAAAGAGCACCCTGCCCAAGGCCACACCTCCACCCTATCCCCATAATCCAGTAATCCCACCCAACACTAAGGGCAATTTTGGACACTAAGGGCAATTTAGCATTACCAATCCACCTAACCTGCACATCTTTGGACTGTGGGAGGAAACCGGAGCACCCGGAGGAAACCCACGCACACACGGGGAGAACGTGCAGACTCCGCACAGACAGTGGCCCAAGCCGGGAATCGAACATTGGACCCTGGAGTTGTGAAGCAATTGTGCTAACCACTATGCTACCTTGCTGCCTAGGGATGAAGAACCGTAGCTATGAGGATGAATTGGAGAGATTGGGACAGTTTTACTTTGAGACAAGAAGGCTGAGGGGAGACTTCATAGAGATATTCAAGATCCTGAGAGGTATGGACAGGTTAAATAGTGAGAAAATGTTCCCACTCAACAAGCCATCAACAACTAGAGGGCACAGATTCAAAATAATTGGCGAAAGGAGTAAAAGTGATGTGAGGAAAAATGTTTTCACCCACAGGGTGATTGGAGTCTGGAATGAACTTCCTGAGAGGGTGGTCAAGGCAGGTTTGATTGAGGTATTCAAAAGGGAATTGGATTGCTCTCTGAAAAGAGGGAATGTGCAAGGTTATGGGGATAAGATAGATGAGTGGGACCAGGTAAAATGATCTTTTCATAGAGCCAGTGCTGACACGATGGGCCAAATGGCCTCCGTCTGCACTGTAAAGATTCTGTGATTCAATACCACAGGTATCTGGAGTACAGGCACTGATCATGCTTAGCTACCTCTGCTATGTTCTGCATATGTACTATCAGCCGCTCAATCCAAGCTGCAGCTATTTAAGATATATTGTACACCTTCAATGTAGAAATCATTCTGTGGCACAGTTGGTTACTTTTCATTTTTTTTAAAGAGACAAAATAAAGCTTACAGTAATGGGTGTCTTACACGCCCAAATGTTAAGGCACAGAAAGAGGACTCACATTTAAAATGATGATTTAGACTAATCTTCTGTCCTGTGTAGCCATGGATGCAGTATTATGATTTGTAAAGATGTTATCCAGAGTATTTTATTTTCATTAACCGTGCAAAAACTGAGGTATAACATTCTACGACCTGAGGAGTTCCATTATAGGCCTAGTCTTGGTCACCAAGGAAGATGGACTTCCAAATTATAAATTATACTAATGCCTCTTTTGCTGCAAACTTAATTTTGTTAATAAAATATTGCTTCTGTTTCAAGACCGATTAACATTGTGTGCAATGATCTTAAAACACTAGAGAAAAAACAAAAATTATAAAACAATTTAAAGTGCAACCATTAAAAAAGAACTAGAGGAAATTTCACAAGATAATTACACTGAAAACCATTTTATATTTGCATTTATATTAGTGACAAATCATGTTTGTTTAGATCAATTCATCCTGTGCGTATTCAGAAGGCGAAGACAGCAATATTTTAGTGGGCATACACAATCTGGTGAAAGTTATTTAACTAATCATAATTTTAATGAGTTTGTTATAGGACAAGATTAAAGTAGGGTGATTCCAAAGTCCAGCAACACTCTAGTCGGCTTTATCTTTTTCTTTTAATAAAGCTGTTAAAGAAAATGACAACTATACACATGGTATTTCTTCTTCACATTGGGAGCTCAAATAGCCAAAATACCAACCACAAACAAATGAAAATATGAAACCTACAAAAGCATCCAATTTGACTTACGCCTTCCTTCTCTGAACTAAATATTGTACGTATTAATAAAGAGAACACTCAAAAAATGTAATACTGAATGCCATACTCAGCTTTCATTGCTTTAAGGATATTGGAACATACATATGAGAAAAAAAAACATTATTCTGTTAAAATCTTATTGAATAAGTGCAACATTGAAGTCCGGAGAAATGTTCAGAGATCAACAAGATCAGCCTCTTCTAAGAACCATCTTGCTCGCCCTTATTTATGACTGATGATTTGTTCTAGCAATTGATCAGCTATTGTTCAGATTCCCTGCCATAATCACTGCATTCAGGACTTTGTGTGCATCATTGCGATATTCAAGGAGTAAATTGCACTACACAATTGGCCAATTTTCAGCAGGGTGTCATACCGCCGCAAGTCATTATTCTATTAATAAAGGGCAAGATTTGAGTATATTAAGTGTTTGCTTGTTCCCCAGTAATACTATTGTCTCAGAGTCAGGTGGTTATGAGTTCAGGCCCCATTCCAGGAACACAAGCACATAATCGAGGCAGACACTTTGGTGCAGCATTGCCAGAGGTGCAATCTAGTGGATTAAATGCTGAACCCACCTTCATGTAGAAGATTACACGGTGCTATTTTCTCAATATCTGGTTAATACACATTTTTCAATGAATACCTCCAAAACAGGTTAAATTGTCATTCATCTCATTGTTGATTTGAGGACAATTTGGCTGTTATGTTTTCCTACTCAACAATAGGCTGGATCTGAAAGCAACTCATTAGCTATGCAGTACATCTTATTGATGCAAAAGGCACCAAATAAATGCAAGTTTTCCTTTCCTTTCTTTTAGTGTAATCTACTTATTTTTAAATATTAGTGTGTCCAGGTAAACCAAGGAGGGCAATGTATTTTAAATAAAGTTTGTATTCTGGACTGAACGGGTGTAGTTATTATTCATAATTATCAGTGTAATATCAAATTAATACTTAAAGTTAATGAGTGAAGAACATTATTTTAATGTAGCAAATATACAACTGATGAAACAGATGTTTTTGAACATTAACATTTAAATTTATACTTTATATACTGTACACCTTATACAATATTTGACATTACTGGTATTCCAATATTAGCTATTAACAGGATACATGTGGAGTCAGCTGGTCTCTGATAATAGAATTAAGTGTCCAATGTAACAATTACACTCAATTTATCTTAACTTGGCTGTTACACATTTGATTCACAGCAACATCTTTGTTACCATTTATTCACTGTCAGTGGGTTCTAATTGTGGGAAATAAGAATATTCTGATTTCTAGGTCTGAAATTTAACATCAGTATAGGCCATGTTAAAAATTGTGCACTTACCAAGAATATGTACTCGTGAACTTGAAAATATCATTTTCATTTTAAGTATTGATCTTTCTCACAGGGGGATAAATGTGGTACTTGATACTTAAACTTCTCTTTTGGGAATGCAGGGCAATAAGTACAGTGATGCAGACCAATTTTTATGTTATGTCATGCTGTTTTTAACATGTGCTACTCAAAACATTGTACAAATAAGCTGATAAACTAATTCTGAGGAACAAAATCATACAACCAAATTATGCAATGATTTGGATATTAGTCTTTTAACTCCAGCCCAAACTGAGAGAACAGAGATATACGTTGCTGTAACCAAGTGATTAGTAAAATCAATTTGGGAAGATTCAATCTAACTGTCAGTTGCCAAGAGCCCAAAACTGCTCCTAATTAGTACCAAATTGGCAACCTTTCTCGGGAGCCACAGGATGACCAGCGATAGAATAAAGACCACAGTACAAAGTAGTCTATTGAGGTAATGGTTGAGGCACATTTGTAAAGCAGAGTAAATGAAGTTAAATTTAATTTTGTGTACTGACGGGAGGATACACAAGTCTGCTGTTCAAATTTGTAAACTTAGCTTGGGAACAAAATGTGTTAAAAAAAAACTTTAAAACTAGTTCCATATACATATTACAGATATTAAAATGACCACTGATTATTTTGGTTTACAGATTCTGTTTACTACATCAGTAGTAAATATAGTATGTACCATTATGTTGATGGTTTTAACAATGGTTTTTGCCTGCACGTTCCATAATGCCATTATATCTGCAAATATTTCCTAGAGAGAGTATAGCACACCGTCAAAAATCACAATTCTATATAACATATTTTCAGCCTACAGAACCAGCAGCATCTGAAGAGAGTTCACATTGACCTATTGCAGTTTCACATCTAAAATAGTAACATGCCAGATGATTTCTCAGTTTTTTTTGGCCTCTGCCAATATGTACTCTCGATAGGGTAATATATGTAATGAATGTGGTAAAGGCTGTTTCTTTCTATTCAAGCAACACATATTAATTCTCAGTAATTATGAAAAAGCAACAGAAAGATTGGTTAAGACAATTAACTTTTTGAAAGCTTTAAAAATAATATGCCGCAGGAACTTTGTTGCAAGTATACTGTAGTTATCAGTTTTAAAGAATCCTACAACATTCCTAGCACATTAATCACTTACATTTTGGATTAACCCAGCAGCGCACACTTTTGTCTCCAGTGGTCCAAAGCATGTAAGGTTAAAAGACAGTCTTTTGGATTGTGCTTGTCTATGAACCACTAAAACATTCTTCAACACCTCAATTTTAGTAAAATAATTCAAAAATCATGATGATTAGCTCATGCCAGTGAGAATGTTCTACCACTTTTTTTAGATGAAAAACACATCTTCTAACATTCTGCTTTCTTCAAATTCATCATCTGAAACGCCACTGTCTGTTGGAGCTTTTCCAGTCTTATCAAGCTTTTGATGGTTTCTGCTGTGAATTATGTTGCTTTTTCTTGGCTTGCAGTATTCTTCCTTGATGTGCGAATTATGCTTTTGTGAGGAAATCGGACTCAATGCATCCACCAAATGAACAAGAGAGGCTTCATAGCTTAAGGATATTGGAAGAAGGGAAAAATTATGTTAAATTGTGAGCATTTGAGATTCCATTCTCATAAAAAATATGCATAATAAAAGACATAAAAGATATTGTGCACTATAGGAGCTCTATCTCACACATTTAAAGCACACAACTTGAGGACTTATGATGATCTTATGATGATAAAATAACCATGATAAGCTGTCAATGTTATGATGCTCTCTTATTTCCAGGATTGTCGACAACCTGTAGATGTCAGTGTATAAGGCTACCTTTGAAGCCTTGAAAAGTCCCTCCAAAAGTGAGCTGAGTTGTATGGCGAATATAGAAATGAACTGAAGGCGAGGGCGGTTACTGTCTTCATTATTCACTGCGTGGGGTCTGCTCTGTGTGGATGTGGTATTAAACCTCTGCGCATCTTTGCAACACAGGCCATATTACCATCTTGATCCCTTGTCCCCAGTTATAAGGTACTGGTGAGGCAAGCACCCAGTTATAGGTTGAAAAACTGAGGCTACCTCCTAAATGGGAGTGTAGCACGTTGTGGCTGAACAGACTTACATGCCGAGTGGATGAAAAAAATCATGATTTTGGGGCTGATAAAATGTAGTCATCTTATCCACTGGGATACTTTATATGCCATGATCTACCAGAAATGTTTTCTAGAATTAAGCATGCAGTCCTGACAGCTAAAAAGTAATTCCTGATAGGTACCACCTTTTATTGTAACACCAGTTATCGTAAATCTGTTGATTGGAAAAACAGTAGCAATGATATAAACATCACCTGACAGCTACAAAATGTGTTGGGAGTACAGAAGGTAATAACACAACCAGAACTATTTATCTATGATTTAAAATAAGTTGTGCAATTGCCCTTGATGCTAGCAGTAGCAATTGTGCCAGCACTCTAGTGATCCTCTCCTTATAAATATTTAAGTGAATGGATGTTTTCTGTTCTTTCTCCAAGCATATTAATTACTCTTCTGAGTCTCTCTCCATAACTTATTGGATACAAAGACCTCCTTCTATCCTTTGCTCCAAGCTGAACAAAATGCAAGCCTCCCATCACACTGAAGCATAAAGGTGACATTCTGTCTCCCTCCCATCAACACATTTAGCAGACTTTTCTGGTCGCGGCGGCCCAGAAACCTGAAATTCCCGCCCGAGGTCAACGGATCTTGAAACGGCCCATCAAGTTGTCCGTCCCACCTCCGACGATTCCTGCAGTGGGCGGGGCTGTCAAATTTACCTGATTATTTGCAGCTGTTAATATCACATATACATAAGAATTCTGAAACCGTATTTCATAGCATTTCACCAAAATATTACTGCTAAAATAGCAAGTTTTTAAAGTCTTTAATAAATTTCTGAGAAATTCTAATACGTTACACAGTTATACCGTATGCAATGGTTATTCTATTAAAAAAGGAGGCCTCCGTGACTTGCTTTTGAACATCACTTGAGACTTAATTGTCTCCCTCACTCATGGAAAAGACAATAGGTGGGATCTACTGGTCTCGTTGCGGCCAAAAAGCAGCAAGTGCAATGTGACCGGTAGAGGCTGGGTGATCTCACTTCCAGGATCTACCTGGCTCGCCACGCCTCGCCAGATCTAACGCAATCTTGCGAGACATCACAATGTGAAGCCTGCCCACTGTGGGCGGTATCACTTTCTGGCAAATCTGCATATTAGAGTGAGCCTAACTGTTTCACTCTAATATGCATTCCTAACCAATGTGTGGGATCTAACCCCCTCGCCTTGGAGATCTTGGATGAGCGCGTTCCGTACTGGTCTCCACAAACTAGGACCAGATGGAACGGCACTCATGGGGGACTCCCAGGGAATTGGAGGTCCCCAGGGGCATGCCCTCTGGGCAGTGGTACCCTGGCACTGCTGGTTCCACCTGGGCACCCTGGCACTGGCAGGAGCACTGGCAATTTTTGCATGACGGTGATCAGGCGGGGGGGTGCCCGTGGATCGCCTTAAAGTGAGTTGGAGCTTTAGGGGGAAGGGGGAGGGGAGGTAAGATTTGCGGTTCTCGACGGGGCTCGAGAGATCAGGATACCACTTGGATCTCTCTCTGCTCTGAGGAGTTCCGGTGAGTGGAGCTCGTCAGTGCAGAAAACTGGAGTTCCCCACTGAGGCCCCCAATCTACCTGAATGGCCGTTAGGTAGCGGGGTGTTTTTTGGCGCTTCAAGTGCCGGGAAACACCCGGCTAATCTCACGCTACGTGTATCTGTCCCCATTCGTGTAGATGGTGCCCACTGTATTTTAATATTTACCCGTGTCCTGCAGTGGCTGCTGATTCTTAAATCAAAAACACTTCTCTGGAACTCCAATCCTCAAATTCTCTTTACTCATGCCACCTTTCAAAAATTTCCATATGGTAAATTTTCACATGCCACAACATCTATTAAAAACTTTTATTTTAACAAAGCACACTTTGCTTATCAAATATGTACAACATAATATATCAATATTTAGACTCAGATGAAACTATCAACTGATTTCACTAAGTGCTCTATGCATTAAAAATGCCAAATAACCTCTGTCAAAAGAGAAATTAAGGTCGCAGACAAGGTTAATTCCATTAATTTTTTCAAAAAGATTTACGCATTTTCAGAAAACAGCTGTTTTACTTTTAGACAGTAATTGTTCATTATAATAGATTTTTTTAATGGTTCAAAAAATTAGTTTAAGAAAATAACGGCAGTCATCATTTATTATATAGAGACGCTAGATGACAACTGAGAGCTAACATTAATGGGTACAATCAATCCAGCCAAAGCACGTAATTCAATGACAATTTTGTCTGTTAACAGAGACTAAGGATTAATATTAAACATGTGACGTTCCAGGTGGCGTGTGCCTATATTAGTAGGAGGTGGCAATCAACAGAAATAGTGTGCAACTGTTGTATACAATGTTTATTTCATACCCTGTAGCAGCAAGTGAAATAAATGTCAGTAAACAGGATTTCATTCTGCATATTTCTTCAAGCGGCAGGCGACATTAAACTGCTCAGGTTACAGCATAAACACAGCGAGCGGGATTCTCCCCTACCCGGTGGGGCGGGCGGTCCCGGCGCAGAGGAGTGGCGTGAACCACTCCGGCGTCGGACCGCCCGGAATGTGCAGAATCCTCTGCACCTTCAGGAGCTAGGCCGGCGGCGGCAGGGTTGTCGCCGTGCCAGCCGACGTCAAAGGGCTTGGTGGCGCACCAGCCAGCCAAGTGGCTGGTCCACAGGAGCCAGTGCGGAGGGAAAGAGTGCCACCACGGCACAGGCCCACCCACGGATCGGTGGGTCCAGATCGCGGGCCAGGCCACCGTGGGGGCACCCCCCAGGGCCAGATCCCCCTGCAGCACCCCCCCCCCTCCCCCCGAGACCGCCCGCAGAGACAGGTCCCGCCGGTAAGTACCTGGTCTAATTTACACCGGCAGGACCGGCCTAAAACGGGTGGCCACTCTGCCCATCGTGGGCCGGAGAATCGCCGGGGGGGGGCACTACCAGCGGCCGGCGGTCGACGCGGCGCGATTCCTGACCCCGCCGAAACCCCGGCACCGGAGAATTCGGCAGCCAGCGGGGATGGGATTCACGCCGCCCCCCTGGCGATTCTCTGGCCCGGGGGTGGGGGGGGGGGGGGGGAAGAGAATCCCGCCCAGCATCTTCATTCAGCAGTGTGTCAGAGAAGTTGTTTTGCTTCATAGCTATTGCACCTCAAATAAAAAACATTGTAGTGAATAACCTGTTCTTTTCCACGAGAACAGGTAACATAATAGTTGTTCCTGGGTTAGTAATCTAGTGAGCTGGACAAGAGTTCAACTCCCAAAATAGCAGTTAAGAATTTAAACTTGTTTTTTTATTATTCATCTGCTGTGTGCTCTGTTTCACAGAGACATGGCTCACCCCTGCCTCACTGGACTGTGCCATACAACCTGAAGGCTTCTCAATTCATCGGGCGGACCAGACCGCGTCATCAGGCAAAGCGAAAGGTGGAGTGGTTTGCCTCCTCATCAACTCCTCCTGGTGCTTGGATGTGGCGACCCTGGCGACCTACTGCTCCCCAGATCTGGAATACCTGACCATAAAGTGTCGCCCATACTATTTTCCACGTGAGTTCACTTCAGCCATCTTCACAGCGGTCTACATCCCACCCCAGGCAGAAGTGAAGAAGGCGCTGGACGAACTGTACACAGTTATAAACAACTACGAAACAGAACCCCCGGAGGCCTTGTTCATCGTGGCCGGGGACTTCAACAAGGCCAACCTTAAGAGTGTACTGCCAAAATTCTACCAGCACATCTCCTGTCCCACCAGGGGAGACAACACTCTTGACCACTGCTACTCACAAATCAGGGGCGCCGACTGTTCCATCCTCCGATCGCACTTTGGAAATTCAGACCATAAGATGGTGCTCCTTCTCCCGGCATACAAGCAGAAACTCAAGCGGGAGAATCCAGTGAAGAAGGTTGTGCAGTGCTGGTCCGAGGAAACAGAAGAGCTCCTACGTGACTGCTTAGAGACAGTGGACTGGTCCATATTTAAGAACTCAGCGACCAACTTAAATGAGTATGCCACCACTGTCATAGGCTTCATCAGCAAATGTGTGGACGACTGCGTGCCAAAGAAAGCAGTACGTACGTTCCCCAACCGGAAACCATGGCTCAATCGCGAGATTGACTCTCTACTGAAGGACAAGTCTGAGGCGTTCAAGTCAGGTGACCCTGACCTATACAAGAAATCCAGGTACGACCTCCGCAAAGCCATCCGAGATGCCAAGAGAGAATGTCAGACCAAGCTAGAGTCACAGAGTAGCGTTGCAGACTCTCGGCGGTTGTGGCAAGACGTAAACAACATAACGGGCTACAAAGCGAAGCCGAGCAGTATCTCCAGCAGCAGCGCACCCCTCCCCGATGAACTCGAACGCATTCTATGTTCGGTTCGAGCAGGAAACCAACGATCCACTGTTGAGTGCCCCATCAGCCTATAACACACCCATACCCACCATCATAACTTCTGAAGTCACTACGGCCTTCCTGAAAGTGAACCCTTGGAAGGCGACGGGTCTGGACGGGACCCCTGGTCGTGCACTCAGAGCCTGCGCGGACACGCTGGCAGATGTGTTCGCAGACATCTTTAACCTGTCCCTGCTCCGCTCCGAGGTCACCACCTGCTTCAAGAAGACCACCATCATACCAAGGCCAAAGAAGAACCAGGCAATGTGCCTCAATGACTACCGTCCGGTGGCCCTGACTTCAGTCATAATGAAGTGCTTCGAGAGGTTGGTCATGAATTGCATCACCTCCACACTCCCAGAATGCCTTGATCCACTGCAATTCGTCCACAGCAGACGCCATCTCCCTGGTCCTACACTCATCCCTAGAGCATCTAGACAACAAGGACGCCTACATCAGACTCCTATTTATTGACTACAGCTCCGCCTTCAACAGCATAATCCCAGCCAAGCTCATAGCAAAACTCCAAAACCTAGGACGTGGCTCCTCACTCTGCAACTGGATCCTCGACTTTCTGACCCACAGACCACAGTCAGTAAGAATAAACAACACCACCTCCTCCACAATAGTCCTAAATGCCGAGGCCCCGCCAGGCTGCGTACATAGCCGCCTACTATACTCTCTTGTATACATACGACTGCATGGCAAAATTTGGTTCCAACTTCAACTACAAGTTTACTGACGATACAACCATAGGGGGCCGGATCTCAAATAACGACGAGTCAGAATACAGGAGGGAGATAGAGAACCTAGTGGAGACGTGCAGTGACAACAATCTATCCCTCAATACCAGCAAAACTAAAGAGCTGGACATTGACTTCAGGAAGCAAAGTACTGTACACACCCCTGTCAGCATCGAGGTGGAGATGGTTAGCAGCTTCAAATTCCCAAAATCTGTCCTGGTCCACCCACGTCGACTCTACTACCAGGAAAGTACAACCGCGACTATACTTCCTCAGGAAAATAAGGAAATTTGGCAGGTCCACATTAACTCTGACCACCTTTTACAGATGCACCATAGAAAGCATCCTATCTGGCTGCATCACAGGCTGGTATGGCAACTGCTCGACCCAAGACCGCAAGAAACTTCGGAGAGTCGTCAACACAGCCCAGTCCATCACACAAACCTGCCTCCCATCCATTGACTCCATCTACACCGCCCGCTGCCTGGAGAAAGCGGGCAGCATAATCAAAGACCCCTCCCACTCAACTTACTCACTCTTCCAACTTCTTCCAGCGGGCAGGAGATACAAAAGTCTGAGAACACGCACGAAGAGACTCAAAAACAACTTCCCCGCTGTTACCAGACTCCTAAATGACCCTCTTATCGACTGACCTGATTAATACTCCAGCCCGTATGCTTCACCCGATGCTGGTGTTTATATATTTACATTGCCCTATCATGTATCACCTTGTGTTGCCCTATTATGTATTTCTTTTCTTTTATTTTCATGTACTTAATGATCTGTTGAACTGCTCGCAGAAAAATACTTTTCACTGTACCTCGGTACACGTGACAATAAACAAAAATCCAAATCCAAAATCCAAATCCATTTGCGGGATGTGGGTGTCGCTGGTTAGGCCAGCATTTATTGCCATTGCTAGTTGCCCTTCAGAAGGTGGTGGTCAGTTGCCTTCTTGAACCGCTACACTCCTTGAGGTGTAGGTAGGGAGGGAGCTCCAAGATGTTGCCCCAGCGACAGTGAAGGAACGGTGATATATTTCCAAGTCAGGGTGAGGGAAACCTCCAGGTGGCGGGGTTCCCAGGTACCGGCTGCTCTTCTCCTTCTAGATGGTAGCGATCGTGGTCTTGGAAGGTGCTGTCTAAGGAACCTTGGTGAGTTACTGCGGTGCATCTTGTAGATGGTACACACGGCTGTCATTGTTCGTCCGTGGTGGAGGGTTTAATTGTTTGTGGAAGGGGGAGCAATCAAGTGGGCTGCTTGTCCTGGATGGTGTCGAGGTTCTTGAGTGTTGTTGGGGCTGCACTCATTCAGGCAAGTGGAGAGTATTCCATTACACTCCTGACTTGTGCCTTTTAGATGGTGGGCAGGCTTGAAAAGGGGTCAAAAGCCCCTAGTCCCTAGACGATTTCTGGCTAAGTGCCGATGACAAAATGCCGAGCAATCCTAAGAAAATCATCGACAAAAGAGAGCAACTGGGGTGGAGCAGGCTCCTCAACATGGCTATGGGAGATGGGCGAGTGGTTTACGTCCTAATGGGTAGGGTGAGAATGTGGGAACGGCATTTGGTACTCTTCTGTATTGTGGGAGATCTTACCTCCCTTGAGGGCAATGACTTGAGTGTATAATGATGTAAGGTTTGTAGCCCTACACCCCCTTAGAATAAATGACTTTGTAGACTTTCTGTATTTTTTTATTTTGGGGTTAAAGAATCGTTAACTGGGGCGGGATTCTCCGCGATCGGCGCGATGTCCGCCGACCGGCGCCAAAAACGGCGCGAATCAGTCTGGAATCGCGCCGCCCCAAAGGTGCGGAAGTCTCCGCATCTTGAGGGACCGAGCCCTAACCTTGAGGGGCTAGGCCCGCGCCGGACTGATTTCCGTCCCGCCAGCTGGCGCGAAACTGACTTTGCCGGGTGGCGCATGCGCGGGAGCGTCAGCGGCCGCTCACGGCATCCCCGCGCATGCGCAGTGGAGGGGGTCTCTTCCGCCTCCGCCATGGTGGAGACCATGGCGAAGGCGGAAGGAAAAGAGTGCCCCCACGGCTGAGGCCCACCCGCGGATCGATGGGCCCCGATCGCGGGCCAGGCCACCATGGGGGCACCCCCCCCCCCGGGGCCAGATCGCCCCGCACCCCCCCCAGGACCCCGGAGCCTGCCCACGCCGCCTTGTCCCGCCGGTAAGATAGGTGGTTTGATTCTCGCCGGCGGGACAGGCATTCCAGCAGTGGGACTTCGGCCCATCCCGGCCGGAGAATCACCGGGGGGGCCCGCCAACCGGCGCGGCGCGATTCCCGCCCCCGCCGAATATCCGGTGCCGGAGAATTCGGCAACCGGCGGGGCGGGATTCACACCAGCCCCCGGCGATTCTCCGACCCGGCGGGGGGTCGGAGAATCCCGCCCCTGGTTCCTGCAAAGGTACAGGCTGGTCTCATATCCAAGAAAAATTATTCTATTGTGGCATTGGTGCCTCTGATATAATTGGAGTTGAGGAGGTATGTTTTGGTGCACACCCGAACAGGGCAGAAAATCTTTTTCTATATTTTCTTTGGCTGAATAAGCGATGGCGATAGCTACTTTGAAAATTTGCTCCTGGAACGTGTGGGGAATACATCATCCTATTAAGAGAAAAAAATATCTTGTCTTTCCTTAAAAAAGAGAAAGCTAATATAGCTTTGTTGCAAGAAACTCATTTAGATGACAAGGAGTACCTAAAGTGAAGAGGGACTGGGTGGGACAGCCTTGTTCTCGACCAGTAGTCGGGGTGTCGGAGTGTTAGTCAATGAAAATGTGCCTTTCAAAATGGAAGATTGTGTGAAGGATAAGGGGGATAAGATATGTGATTGTCAAGGGGCTTTTATATGGGGAAATTGTCTTGATAATGAATGTATATGGTCCACCAAACTATTCCTCTGATTTTGTTACTAAAGTCTTTGTGGACTTGGCAGAACTTGCGTCTGTTAATTCCTTTACAGGTGGGGACTTCAACTATCCTCTTAACCCTTTGGTGGACAAACTCCCAACAACCAGACAACCCGCCACTCAACAGGCAAGGGCTTGAGCATCAATTTGTGAGGAGGTGGGGCATTTGGAGGTGTGGAGAACACTGCACCCAAGGATAAAGAGCTCACTTTCTTGTCAGCTACCCCCCCCCCCCGCCCCGCCCCCCGATTTAGGTATTGGAGAATTGATGCATCTTTGCTCAGGATAATACCCTGACCTCACACGAAAAGACTGAGTTTGATCTCTTCTACCCAGCCAATTCCCTCTCTTCTACCTAATCCCTCTATCTTGTGGGAAACCTGTAAAGGCTTAGGCTAGGGTCCTAGTGATTTCATATATGGCCAACAAGAGGCATAAAATGCTGGACCAACAGTGCCAGTTGGGAGTACAATTGGCTGAAATAGAGAGATTATGGCAGAAATTCTCACCGTTCGTTGCTGAAAGAAATTAATGCAATTGGAACAACGCTGGACTCCTTGCTGACTCAATGTGCTGAGAGGAGTTTAAAGTTTGCCAAACAAAAGTTATGAGTTTGGAAACAAACCGAGTAGATAATTGGCCTTTTTTTAACTGGAAATAGAGCTGACTGTAGGACTACTCCAAGGGTAATAGGATGATTCAAACAGAGGATATTAACAAGGCACTTAAAGGTTTGTATGCCAATTTATATAAAACAGACTAGTCTGGGGTGCATGAATAGTTATAGAGCATTTCTTCACCTCCCTTAAACTCCCAACAATCTCCAAGATCTAAAGGTTGGTCCTGAATGCTCCTATTCCTAAAGGGGAAGTGGCTCTTGCCCTGAGGGAGCTTCAATCAGGTAAGGCCCCAGGGCCCAATGGTTTTAGAAGCGAATTTAGTAAAGAATTTAAAGACTTGTTAATTGATCCACTGATTGGCTTGTATAATCACTCACTTGAAGCAGGTCTGCTGCCGCAAATGTTCCGTGAAGTGAATATTTCCCTAATTCTCAAGGCAGGCAAGAATCTTGAAGGGTGTGCATCCTATAAGCCAATCTCAATCGAATGTAGATTTGAAATTGTTGTCCAAAGTGTCTGATCGGCACCGAGAAGGAATCCTCCCGATGATCACACTGGGTTCATAAAGAGCCGAAATTCCTGTAACAATGTCAGGAGACTATTAAATTTCAGCGAAGTCTTTCAAAAGCGGGCATTAGATGGATTAGTGATCTCTTTAGATGCAGAGAAAGCTTTTGAACGGGTGAAATTATTTATTTTATATGCTGCAGAAGTTCGGGTTGAGAGGGCAGTTTGAGAAGTGGATACAAATGCTTAATAAAGGTTTTGTGGCAGTAGTGCTTACGGGTGGTTATAGGTCTGAGAATCAACAGGGTTGCCCGTTATCTCTCTTATTGCTCACAATAGCTCTTGAACCTCTAGCGGAGGCAATTAGACAGGATCCCTCGGTTTTTGGGCTACACAGTGGAGGGAAACAACATAAGATTACGTTTTATGCGGATGACGTGTTGCTATTTGTATCTAAGCTGGATATTTCTGTTCCTGCTATTACTGATGTGGTCGGTAGATTTAACCTTTTCTCAGGTTAGAAATTAATTTTATGAAGTATGTGGCTGTGCCATTGGGAAGGCTTGGAGTGAGACCCCCCCCCCCCCCCCCCATTTCTAATTTCCCATTTAGGTGGTCCCCTCAGGGTTTAGTTATTTAGGTATTGTGGTTACCCCCTCCTTTAGACATTTGTATGGGGCAAACTCCTCCCCCCCCCCTTTTACTTGCACCTATTAGTTGAGACCTGCACCATTGGCTCCCCTTGCCGATATTGTTTTTGGACAGGGTAGGGGCTGGTTTAGCTCAGTGGGCTAAACAGCTGGCTTGTAATGCAAACAAGGCCAGCAGCGCAGGTTCAATTCCCGTACCAGCCTCCCCAAACAGGCGCCGGAATGTGGCGACTAGGGGCTTTTCACAGTAACTTCATTGAAGCCTACTTGTGGCAATAAGCGATTATTATTATTATTAGTGTTGATTGAGATGTATGTGTCACCTAGGTTATTGTATCCATTACAAATGCCAGGGACCTAAAGGAAATCAATGGGATGCTCAGTTCATTTCTATGGAACAAAAATAAACCTCTCTTGAAATGGGCCAAACTGCAGCTCCGTGGCTCAAAAGGGGGGGGGGGGTTATGGGTGCCTAATGTTAAAATGCATCAGTTAGCTTCTCCTCTCAGATTCATACGGCAATGTGTCAGAGCGGACCTCTCCTCCTTTTGCTCAACACTGAAGCAGGGCAGTCTGCATACTCCTCACAGGCCCTGTTGTGTTTCAAGGCTGCATCTGACAGGTGTGAAAATCCTATAATTATCAATACTCTAAGAGCGTGGAGGATGGTCTGCCATCTGGAAGGGAGATCAAAATTAATTTCTGCTCTCTCTCCCATTCAAGGTAACCCAGGTTTTCCACCAGGTCTTATGGGCCATGGATTTGGTATCTGGAGGGATAGAGGTATTTTTCACCGTGTGACTCCGGCCATTCGAATAACAGCCGAGATGCTTGCCGGAGTCTTGGCGGTTGAATTTGATAAGCAATGGAGGGTCGTGTCTGAGGACTTTTGTAAGTTGATAGTGGATGCCCTGACTCCCATTTGGTTGAAGTTAGAAAAGGCCTCCTACATGGTAAAAGTGCATAGAGGGCATGGAGACGGGTCTTTCAAAACATTGCAAGAAAATTGCCCCCATGGAGGCTGAGATCTCCCTGATAGCCGGTGAAAACAAAACACTGAGTCTAAGGTAGATGATCTGGAGAACCGCTCTAAGAGGCAGAATGTCAGAATTGTGGGGTTGCTGGAGGGCTTGGAAGACCTATTCCCTACAGAATACTTTTCTAAGTTTTGGGAGGGTGGATTCATGTTCCCTCCAGAGCTAGATCGAGCCGATCGGACGCTCCGGCAGAAGCCCTGACCCAACGAACTACCACGGGATGTTATTGCATGGTTCTACACCTTCCAGGAGAAGTAACGGGTCCTGAAATGGGCTAAGGAGCATTGGGACTATAAATGGGAAGGCCACGCCATCAGGCCTTAGAGGACGTTGGAGCTGAACTAGCAAAGAAGCGGATGGCGTTTAACAAGGCCAAAGCCACCCTGTATAAGTGTGCTGTTCAGTTTGGGATGGTGTACCTGATGCAGCTCCAAGTGACTTTTGAGACAATGGACTATTATTTCAATGCGCCGGAAGATGCGGAAGCATTTGTAAAAAAACATGGGCTCGGTTTGCATTGTGTTTTTGCAAGGCTTTGGTTGCTAGGAGTGGGCAAATGGATGTGGGGTTTTTTAGTATAAATTTAGAGTACCCAATTTATTTTTTCAAATTAAGGGGCAATTTAGCATGGCCAATCCACCTACCCTGCACATATTTGGGATGTGGGGGCGAAACCCACACAAACACAGTGAGAATGTGCAAACTCCACACGGACAGTGACCCAGAGCCAGGATCAAACCTAGGACCTCGGCGCCTTGAGGCAGCAGTGCTAACCATATCAGAGAATCTTAACATTGAACCTTGTCCGCTGGTGGCTATTTTCGGGGTATTGGACTCGCCGGTGCTGCAGACAGGGGCAATGGTGCATGTCCTCGCCTTTGCCTTGTTAATAACCCTGATGCGAGTTCTGCTTGGGTGGAGGTCTCCTATTCTGCCCAGTGCCTCGGCCTAGTTGTGTGACCGCATGGAATTTTTACATTTGAGAAGGTCAAGTTTTTAAAAATTAATTCATGGGACATGGGCATCACTGGATGGGCCTGCATTTATTGCCCATCCCTAATTGCCCTTTGAGGGGGCAGTAAGAGTCAACCACTTTGCCGTGGGTTTGGAGTCACATGTAGGCCAGACCAGGTAAGGGTGGCAGACTTCCTTTCCTAAAGGACATTAGTGAACCAGATGGAAAGACATTAGTGAACCAGATGGATTTTTACGACAATCGGCTATGGTTTCATGGTCATCATTAGACTTCTAATTCCAGATTTTAAAAATTGAATTCAAATTTAGCCATTTGCAGAGGCGGGATTCGAATCTGGGTCCCCAGAGAATTACCTTGGGTTTCTCGTTTACCAGCCCAGTGGCAATACCACTACGCCACCACCTCCCCCGCAAGTATATCGTTAGAGGGACAGTCGGGGGGTTCTACTCAAGGTGGCAGCTATTCATTTGTTTTTTCAAAGAGTTAGTCACCATCAACTGTTGATGGGATTTTAGTTTATTGTCGGGGGAGGGAGTTGTAGCCATCTGGGATGGCCACGTCCCGATTACAAAATGGACACTTGCAAAGAATGCAGGGAAAATTGGACAATACTAAGAAACAAGCAGGTGGAAGGTCTGTCTGTTGATTAGAACCTTAAGCTCTCAGACAGGACAGAAACTGCTAAGCAATCTACATACTAATGAGCCATCTCTGGGGACAAAAGGAAAATATTTAGATACACAATGTTAAGGCAGACACCCCGGCGCCAGAAGAGACTAAAACAAAGCAAACCAACGACCATCTAGGGCACGCCCAGCAATCAGGGAACCCATCCTCTATTGGAGGAAGATCGATACGAATGATTGGGAAAGACCCAATCAGTTGAAGCCAAGTTTAAGGCCCACCCAAAAGCGCGCGAAGCCCCTTTTAGTATAAAAGATATTCCCCAAGTGAGAATCTTTGTTCTTTGGCTTTGGCTCTCAGCGAAGAGAGAGACCAGCCTAGCAGCTACACCAGACCAAGTAAGTTCCAAGCCAACGCACCCTACGAGATAGACACTCCTAGTTGCTATCCTGTAAACAGCTCAACCCAGCAGCCTCAGAACCAGCAACGGCCATTGTTCCTCTGACTGAGTGGGCACCCGAAGCTAAGTATAGGATTTAGTAACAATGGTAGTTTAGTTTGTAGAGTTTATGCATGAGTAGATTTGACTGCATGTAAATAAGTGAGCATTGCTTTTGAACTTACTAACTGGTTTATTGAGTCTTTGACCAGTATTCGGTTCTGGCGACTCTTGAGCAAACGTAATTAAACAGAGCCAAATTAAAAGTCAAACAGCCAATCAGCAACATTTACTGGCGACATCTGACGACACTCGACTTAGAAGTGGCCTAACCACTCCGAGAGAACCCAAAATTTGAATTGGAATCCACTTGGAAACAGAAAAACCACAAGCGTAAGAACAGTACTGATCAAGCCCCTGAGATTCGGAAGTGTGTTAATGCATGCGTACTAACAGGGGTATAAGGTAAACCTGAGAGATTTTGTTGCGTAAAACTGTCGGGAGTTTTGTAGGCCGGAAAATAGCGTAAGCCGTACCCGTGTTTACATCACCACTTTATCACCCCCTGTTCCAAATTCAGTAGAGAACCTAGATAGAGAGAATGGCAATGAAGGCAATGCAATGCCTTATGAACCCTCAGGAATTCGAGGTCACAGCGACCAGTAGAGTAGGACAGTGCCCCGTTTGGGAAGATGAGATCAGGAAATATCTCAAAGGCAAAGGATGGCCCCTTTGGAGTGAATTCTGCGATAATGAGGAAACAGGACCCGGGAGTATAGGACATACTTGGTGGGAGAACCTGTCAGAGATCCACAAGAAGAGCTTAGGGAAAGCTCGCAAGCCGATGGCAATCGTGTCCTGCTTGGCACAATTGCGAGGCACAGAGGAGGTCGTTAGGACGGAGGTAGAGAAGGAGAATAGAGATTTAAAACAGCAGTTAGCAGCAAGGGACAGAGAGGTGGATGATGCCAAGCGGGCACATCAGTCTTGTCTCGCGCATTTGAACAGTTTTCAGGCGCAATATGATAAGGCCTAACAGAGTTAAGGTTTGGAAGTGCGCTTAACTGTTGACCATCTTCGTTTATATTGCAACCTGAAGCATCCGTATAATATTGCACTGTTATAACTGAAAAGATTTCCAATAAAAAATATATATATTTTTTTTAATCGCCAATTCAGAATTGGCATAAAATTATCATGTTCCCGATGGTGGGGGTCTCCAGGAATGTTCCTGATGGTGGGGGTGCCAGAACAGTCTGAGGATACTAGGTAGACCATTTAGGACAGAGATGAGGAGAAATGTTTTCATCCAGAGAGCGGTGAGCCGATGGAAATTGTTACCACAGAAATTTATTGAGGCCAAAACATTGTATGTCTTGAAGCAGTTAGATATAGGCAGTAGACACATGGGAACATGGCCACCTGGAAGCTCCCCTCCAAGCCACTCACAAACCTGACTTGGAAATGTATATCTGTTTCTTCACTGTCGCTAGGTGAAATGCTGGAACTCTCTCCCTAACAAGACTGTGTGTGTACCTACACCACATGAAGTGCAACGATTTAGGAAAGCAGCTTACCACCCCCTTGTCAAGGGCAATTAGGGATGGGCAATGAACACTGGCCTAGCCAGCGAAGCCCACATCTCTTGAATGAGTAAAAAAAACATTCAAAAAGACCTTTGCAGTTATAACAAATCCTGAGAAATATAAACAAAGAATTTTATTTAAACTGGTGCACAGGTGGCCATGCAGTTAAGAGTCAGCCATATTACCGTGGATGTGGAGTTACATGTCAGTGAGACCAAGGATAGCAGATTTCCTTCTCTAAAGGACATTCATGAACCAGATCGGTTTTTACAAAAATTGATGGTAATTTCCTATTAAACATTGCTGACTCTCCCTCCAAATCACTCACCACCCCGACTTGGAAATATATCACCGTTCCTTTACTGTCACTGGGGCAAAATCCTGGAACTCCCTCCCTAACATCATAATGGGTATGCCTACACCTGAAGGGCTACAGCAGTTCAAGAAGGCAACTCGTCACCACCTTCTGAAGGGCAATTAGGGATGGGCAATAAATGCTGGCTTAACCAGTGACGCCTAGATGCCGTAAATGAATTTAAAAATAGCTTTATATTCCAGGTGTATTTATCAAATTTAAATTCAGCCAACTACATGGGGGGATTTGAATCTGTGGCCCTACAGCATTAACCTAGGCCTCTGGATTACTATTTAATTGAGTTTAAACTCAACAAAATATCTGGAATTAAAGGTCTAATGATAACCGTGAAAAATTGTCGATTGTCGTAAAACCCCAAAAGGTCGACTAATGTCCTTTAGAGAAGGAAATCTGCCGTCTTATCTGGTCTGGTCTACATGTGACTCCAGACCCACAGCAATGTGGTTGACTCTGAACTGCCCTCTCAAGGGTAATTAGGGATGCGCAATAAATGCTGGCACAGCCTGCGACGTCCATGTCCCATGAACGAATAAAAAAAGTTTATCATTATGTCACTATCTCCCCATGAAGCTCAAAATCATCTGGCTCATTATATGGTCTATTTATCATATGTTAACATTGGCGTATAGTGGCAGTAGTGTGTACCATCGACAAGATGCACTCGCTGCGGATCCTTCAGCACGACCTTCCAAACCCACAACCTCTACCAGCTGGCAGAAGAAGGGCAGCAGGTGTACGGAAACACCATCTCCTCCAAGTCAGTCACTATCAGGAATTAAAAAAGATATTGCTGTCCCTTCAGTACTGCTGGGAAGCCCTACTTAAAGCACTGTGGATATGTCTACAGTACAAGGACTGCAACTGTTCTAACTAGCAGCTGGCCACAACCTTCTAAAAGGTAATAAAGAACGGGCAATAAATGCTGGCCGTGCCAGCAATGCCAACACTCTGTGAAGAAATAAAAAACTCCCTGCAGCACATGCAGTGTAACCATGTCAAGACAAGCCCTCTCTACCTCCTGAGTTTACATGGCTTTGAGAAAATGGCTTCTAATATTACAGTACTTATTCAATTCCACTTTGTAAAACACACATTTTAATTTTGCTTTGATTTATTAAAATAAAATGAGGACACTCTCATGTTTGGATTTATGAGCCTTGCAAGTTGTGTGATACAGTGTGATTTTCTTTTCAATACTATGTAGACACAGCTCTAAACTATATACACATTTGTCAATGTAAAGAGCTTTTCCTTTGATGGAAATAAAATACTCAGCTGCTGGACTCATTTTGCAATCTTTTGTTCTTATGTCTGCAGTTTGGTTTCCATCCAACTACAATGCAATAGCAAAACAAATGATAAGCCTAAATGGTACAGGAGAATGCCATTTAAAAACATCTCGATGGTGTAATGAATTTGCCTAGCAACAGCAGTGAAACAAATTTAACAAAACATAATAGGATGTGACCTTCCCAGCAACTGGTAGAAATTTGCCTAGAGACGGCAGTAGCCAGTATTTAAAAGGCTGGATGAGCCACGGCTCTCCCAGTAAATACATTAGAAGGCAATTCTAAACTCTAGATTATGTGTGTTACAGTTTACTTAAATGATTGGGAAGATCAATGAGGTATACAAATGAAACTGTATACGGTCAAGGAATTTGATAGGGGCAGACAGCCAAATACACAGAAGGCAAAATCAAAGTGGAACAAAGGTATAATTGGCCGGACCCTCACTAGCAGTTAACAATCAGCAGCCTCAGGAAGCAGACAAGCCAATTACCAGATAATAGCCTCCAAAGTCTTCAAGCCAAGGCAGTGCAGAAAACCTTTGTAAAGGCAGTTTAGATATCTTTGCTGGACCAGGAAAAGACATTTACAGACTTGATTATCATCCCTGTTTTGTGTGGTAACAATAAACTATTTTTAAAAACTTATTAGATTTATTTAGCTTGGATATTTCTTGGGGAACAGGGTAAGCTTTATGGAGTTCAGGTATCATAGATGTATTTTGGGACAAGGGATATGTTCCACATAAACTGTGTGTGTGTTCACTAATTCATATACCTTACTGTCAGAGAATAAATAGTCCTGTTCATGTGTATTTGACTTTTCTTTACTTTAGTAGTCTTTAGTAATTCAGAAAGGTATGGAATGTGGATAAATCACCTGGACCTGATGGACTACACCCCAGGGTTCTGAAGAAGATAGCTGAGGAGATTGTGGAGGCATTGGTGGTGATCTTTCAGGAATCACTGGAGGCAGGGAGTGTCCCAGAGGACTGGAAAATGGCTAACGTAACACCACTGTTTAAGAAGGGTGGGAGGCAGAAGACAGGAAATTATAGGCTGGTTAGCCTGACTTTGGTCATTGGTAAGATTTTAGAGTCCAATATTAAAGATGAGATTGCAGAGTACTTGGAAGTGCATGATAAAATAGGACTGAATTAGCACGGCTTTGTCGAGGGGAGATCATGTTGGACAAATCTGTTAAGAGTTCTTTGAGGAGTTAACAAGAACGTTAGACAAAGGAGAACCAGTGGGCGTCATCTATTTAGATTTCCAGAAGGCCTTTGACAAGGTGCCATATAGGAGGCTGTTAAATAAGTTAAGAGCCCATGGTGTTAAGGGTAAGATCCTGGCATGGATAGAGGATTGACTGACTGGCAGATGGCAGAAACAGGGGATAAAGGGGTCTTTTTCAGGATGGCAGGCAGTGAATAGTTGTGTGTCTCAGGGGCTGGGACCACAACTTTTCACAATATTCGTTAATGATCAGGAAGAAGGAACTGAAGGCACTGTTGCTAAGTTTGCAGATGATACAAAGATATGCAAAGGGACAGGTAGTCCCTCTGCATATCTTTGTATCATTGAGGAAGCAGTGGAGATGCAGAAGGACATGTACAGGCTAGGAGAGTGGGCAAAGAAGTGGCAGATGGAATACAATGTGGAAAAATGTGAGGTTATGCACTTTGGTCAGAAGAATGGAGGCATAGACTATTTTCTAAATGGAAAAAGACTTAGGAAATCAGAAGCACGAAGGGACTTGAGAGACGAGTTCAAGATTCTCTTAAGGTTAATATGCAGGTTCAGTCGGTAGTAAGGAAGGCAAATGCAATGTTAGCATTCATGTCAAGAGGGCTAGAATACAAGAGAAGGGATGTACTTCTGAAGCTGTACAAGGCTCTAGTCAGGCCACATTTGGAGTATTGTGAGCAGTGTTGGGCCTCCTATCTAAGGAAGGATGTGCTGGTCTTGGAGAGGATCCAGAGGAGATTCACAAGAATGATTGCTGGAATGAAGAGCTTGCCATAGGAGGAGCGTTGAGGACTCTGGGTCTGTACTCGTTGAAGTTTAGAAGGACGAGAAGGATAGTTAAGAGCCCACTTCGGCCATCGGTAAATTATTGGAAAGGGTCCTGAGGGATAGGATTTTTTTTTTTTTTAATAAATGTTTTATTGAAAATTTTTTCCCAAACAACAATTTTTCCCCTCTTACAAAGCAAACGCAACAATAACAATACAGAAATTTTAAACAATACACAAGTAACAAAACCCCTTTATCTTTGACCTAAACTAACCCCCTCCCCTCCCCCCCCCCCCTCCCCCGGGGTTGCTGCTGCTGGTCATCTGTCTTCCCTCTAACGTTCCCCTAGGTAGTCGAGAAATGGCTGCCACCGCCTGGTGAACCCTTGAGCCGATCCTCTCAGGGCAAACTTTATCTGCTCCAGTTTAATGAACCCCGCCATATCATTTACCCAGGCCTCCAGTCCGGGGGGTTTCGCCTCCTTCCACGAGTAGGATCCTGCGCCGGGCTACTAGGGACGCAAAGGCCACAACGTCGGCCACTTTCGCCTCCTGCACTCCCGGCTCTTCCGCAACTCCAAATAGAGCTAACCCCCAGCCTGGTTTGACCCGGGCCTTCACCACCCGCGAAATCACTCCCGTCACTCCCTTCCAATACCCTTCCAGTGCCGGGCATGCCCAAAACATATGTGCGTGGTTTGCCGGGCTCCCACCACACCTCCCACATTTGTCCTCCACTCCAAAGAACCTGTTCAATCTTGCTCCCGTTATGTGTGCTCTATGTAGCACCTTAAATTGAATCAGGCTAAGCCTGGCGCATGAGGAAGAGGAATTTACCCTGCTTAGGGCATCAGCCCACATACCCTCCTCTATCTCCTCCCCTAGTTCTTCTTCCCACTTTCCTTTTAGTTCGCCCGCCGAGTCCTCCCCCTCTTCCCTCATCTCTCGGTAAATCTCTGACACCTTGCCCTCTCCGACCCACACCCCTGAAAGCACCCTGTCCTGTATCCCCTGTGTCGGGAGCACCGGAAATTCCCTCACCTGTTGTCTAGTAAATGCCCTCACCTGCATATATCTCAAGAAATTTCCCCGGGGCAACTTATACTTTTCCTCCAATGCTCCCAAGCTCGCAAAAGTCCCATCTATAAATAAATCTCCCACCCTCCTAATTCCCAACTGGAACCAGCTCTGAAATCCTCCATCCATTCTTCCTGGGGCGAACCTATGGTTGTTCCTGATTGGGGACCCCACCAGGGCTCCCCGCACCCCTCTCTGTCGCCTCCACTGTCCCCAGATATTCAATGTTGCCGCCACCACCGGGTTCGTGGTAAACTTTTTAGGTGAGATCGGTAGCGGCGCCGTCACCAGCGCCTCTAAACTCGTCCCTTTACAGGACTTTCTCTCCAGTCTTTCCCACGCCGCTCCCTCACCCTCCATCATCCATTTACGTATCATTGCCACATTGGCGGCCCAATAGTAATCGCCCAAGTTCGGTAGTGCCAATCCTCCTCTGTCCCTACTACGCTGAAGGAACCCCCTCCTTACTCTCGGAACTTTCCCTGCCCACACGAAGCTCGTGATGCTCCTGTCTATTTTATTAAAAAAGGTCTTAGTGATTAGTATAGGGAGACATTGAAATACAAATAAGAACCTCGGGAGGACCATCATCTTAATTGCTTGCACCCTGCCCGCCAGCGATAGAGGCTGCATATCCCACCTCTTGAAGTCCTCCTCCATTTGTTCTACCAACCGTGTCAGATTAAGTCTGTGCAAGGTTCCCCAACTCCTAGCGATCTGAATCCCCAGGTATCGGAAGTTTCTTTCCACTTTCCTTCGAGGCAAGCCTTCTATCTCTCTACTCTGGTCCCCTGGATGTATCACAAATAATTCACTCTTCCCCATGTTTAGCCTATACCCCGAGAAATCCCCGAACCCCCTCAAAATTCGCATAACCTCTATCATTCCCCCCGCTGGGTCCGACACGTATAACAATAGGTCATCCGCATATAACGAGACTCGGTGTTCTTCTCCCCCTCTAATCACCCCTCTCCATTTCCTGGAGTCTCTCAACGCCATGGCCAGAGGTTCAATTGCCAACGCGAACAACAATGGAGACAGCGGGCATCCCTGTCTTGTTCCCCTATATAGTCGGAAATACTCCGATCTATGTCGACCTGTAACTATGCTTGCCGTTGGAGCCCCATAAAGAAGTCTAACCCAGCTAATAAACCCGTTCCCAAACCCAAACCTCTTTAACACTTCCCATAAATACTCCCACTCCACCCTATCAAATGCCTTCTCTGCGTCCATTGCCGCCACTATCTCTGCCTCCCCCTCCACTGGGGGCATCATTATCACCCCTAATAGTCGTCGCACGTTAACATTCAGTTGTCTCCCTTTTACGAACCCTGTCTGATCTTCGTGCACCACCCCCGGGACACAGTCCTCTATCCTCGATGCCAGTACCTTTGCCAACAATTTGGCGTCCACGTTCAACAATGAAATGGGTCTATAGGACCCGCACTGCAACGGATCTTTATCCCTCTTCAAAATTAACGATATCGTCGCCTCCGACATCGTCGGGGGTAGAGTCCCCCCTTTCCTGGCCTCATTGAACGTCCTCACCATCAACGGGGCCAACAAGTCCACATATTTTCTGTAATACTCCACCGGGAACCCGTCTGGTCCTGGGGCCTTCCCTGCTTGCATGCTTCCCAGTCCCTTAATAACCTCGTCCACCCCAATCGGTGCCCCCAGGCCTACCACCCCCCGCTCCTCCACTTTCGGGAACCTCAATTGGTCCAGGAACTGCCGCATCCCCTCGTCTCCCTCTGGGGGTTGAGACCTATACAGTTCCTCATAGAAGGTCTTGAACACCTCATTTATCTTTCCTGCCCTTCGCACCGTGTCTCCCCTTTCGTCTCTAATTCCTCCTATCTCCCTCGCTGCTGCCCTCTTTCGCAATTGATGAGCCAACAGGCGACTCGCCTTTTCCCCATATTCATACCTCCTCCCCTGTGCCTTCCTCCACAGTACCTCCGCCTTTCTGGTGGTCAGAAGGTCAAATTCCGTCTGGAGTCGTCTCCTCTCCCTGTACAATTCCTCCTATGGGGTCTCTGCAAATTCCCTATCCACCCTTAAAATCTCCCCCAGTAATCTTTCCCTTTCCTTGGCCTCTGTTTTCCTTTTGTGGGCCCCAATGGAGATCAGCTCTCCTCTGACCACCGCTTTTAGTGCTTCCCATACCACTCCCACAGGGACCTCGCCGTCGTCATTGACCTCCAGATATCTCTCAATACACCCCCGCACTCTTGCACACACTCCCTCATCCGCCATCAGTCCCACATCTAATCGCCAGAGTGTTCTCTGCTCCCTTTCCTCTCCTAATTCCAGGTCCACCCAATGTGGGGCATGATCCGAAACCGCTATGGCTGAGTACTCAGCTTCTTCCACCCTAGAGATCAACGACCTTCCCAAAACAAAAAAATCTATCCGGGAGTACACTTTATGGACATGGGAGAAGAAGGAAAACTCCCTAGCCCTAGGTCTAAGAAATCGCCATGGATCCACTCCCCCCATTTGGTCAATAAACCCCTTAAGTACCTTGGCCGCTGCCGGCCTTCTTCCGGTCCTTGAGCTGGATCTATCTAGCCCCGGGTCCAGCACCGTATTAAAGTCCCCTCCTAAAATCAAGTTTCCTACCTCCAGGTCCGGTATACGCCCCAGCATCCGTCTCATAAATCCCGCATCGTCCCAGTTTGGGGCATACACGTTAACCAACACGACCTCCATTCCCTCCAGCCTGCCACTCACCATTACATATCTACCTCCGCTATCTGCTACGATGTTCTTTGCTTCAAATGCGACCTGTTTCCCCACCAAAATGGCCACCCCTCTATTCTTTGCGTCCAGTCCTGAGTGGAACACCTGTCCCACCCATCCTTTCCTTAGCCTAACTTGGTCCGCCACCTTTAGGTGCGTCTCTTGGAGCATAACCACGTCTGCCCTTAGTCCTTTCAAATGCGCGAGCACTCTGGCCCTTTTTATCGGTCCGTTCAGGCCTCTCACGTTCCACGTGATCAGCCTCACTAGGGGGCTACCTGCCCCCCTCCCGTGTCGACTAGCCATTACCTTCTCTAGGCCAGTCCCATATGAGGGATAGGATTTATGATCATTTGGAAAGATACAGCTTAATCCAGGATAGTCAGCATGGATTTGTGAGGGGTAAGTCTTGCCTCACTTGATTGTATTCTTTGAGGAGGTAACTAAGTACATAGATGAAGGTAGAGCAGTTGATGTCGTATACATGGATTTTAGTAAGGCGTTTGATAAGGTGCCCCATGGTCAGCTCATGCAGAAAGTAAGGAGGCATGGCATAGAGGGAAATTTGGCCGATTGGATCAGTAACTGGCTATCACATAGAAGACAGAGGGTGGTGGCAGATGGTAAATTTTCATCCTGGAGCCCAGTCACCAGCAGTGTACCACAGGGATCAGTGCTGGGTCCTCTGCTATTTGTGATTTTTATCAATGACTTGGATGATGGAGTTGAAGGTTGGGTTAGTAAATTTGCTGATGACACCAAGATTGGTGGAGTAGTGGATAATGTGGAGGGCTGTTGTAGGCTGCAAAGAAACACTGATAGGATGCAGAGCTGGGCTGAAAAGTGGCAGATGGAGTTTAACCCTGATAAGTATGAGGTGATTCATTTTGGTAGGACAAATTTGAATGCAAATTACATGGTTAACGGTAGGGTTCTGAAGAATGTGGAGGAGCAGAGGGATCTCGGAGTTCATGTCCATAGCTCTCTGAAAGTTGCCACCCAAGTGGATAGAGCCATGAAGAAAGCCTATAGTGTGTTAGCATTTATTAACAGGGGGATTGAGTTTAAGAGCCGTGAGGTTATGCTGCAACTGTACAAGACCTTGGTTAGACCACATTTGGAGTTGTGCGTGCAGTTCTGGTCACCTCATTATAGGAAGGATGTGGAAGCACTGGAAAGGGTGCAAAGGAGATTTACCAGAATGCTGCCTGGATTGGTGGGTGGGTCATATGAGGAAAGGTTGAGGGAGCTAGGGCTTTTCTCATTGGAGCGAAGGAGGATGAGAGGTGACTTAATTGAGGTGTATAAGATGATGAGAGGGATAGATAGAGTGGACGTTCAGCGACTTTTTCCTCGGGTGGATGTAGCTGTTACAAGGGGGCATAACTATAAGGTTCAGGGTGGAAGATAAAGGAGGGATATCAGAGGTAGGTTCTTTACTCAGAGAGTGGTTGGGGCATGGAACGCACTCCCAGCTATGGAAGTGGAGTCGGACACTTTTGGAATTTTCAAGCGGTTATTGGATAGGCATATGGAGTGCACTAGAATGATTGGGAGTAGGTTGATTTGACCTTAGCTTCAGACGAGTTCGGCACAACATTGTGAGCTGAAGGGCCTGTACTGTGCTGTACAGTTCTATGTTCTATGAAACTTACAGGATACCGAGAGACCTGGATAGGGTGGACGTGGAGAGGATGTTTCCATTAGCAGGAAAAACTAGAACCCGGGGTCACAGCCTCAGGCTGAAGGGATGATCCTTAAAAACAGAGATGAGGAGGAATTTCTGAGCCAGAGGGTTGTGAATCTGTGGAACTCATTGCCGCAGAAGGCTGTGGAGGCCAAATCACTGAGTGCCTTTAAGACAGAGATAGATAGGTTCTTGATTAATAAGGGAATCAGGGGGTATGGGGAAAAGGCAGGAGAATGGGGATGAGAAACATATTAGCCATGATTGAATGGCGGAGCAGACCTGAATGGCCTAATTCAATTTCCATGTCTTATGGTCTAATTGTTGTACAACAAGTGAGCTCCTTAGTTCCACTGGGGTTTCACTTGTCTTCTCCCACCAAAACAAGATAAAACAATACACCCCCATGAATCTGTGTTCCAAGTTGGGATATCCTCACAGATAACATCAGCATGCTTTGTGATAATGGATGCATCAAGAATAAGAAGCTAATATAATTAGCAGTTTGCTTTCTTCCTGTATTAAAAAACTGTTTAGACAGCTGTTAACTATTTAAGAGCTCAGTTTTAGCTTTGTTGAAATCCTTAAAAATTAATTTAAGCCAGGACACAAGCTCTAATCTGGATGAATACCAGTGATCTTTTCTATCCTTTTCAAAATATAATTGGAGTTTTAAGTTTGTGCACTTAATTATTAATTCATAATTTCCTCTTTCCATTCATTTTGATGTACAGGAAAATTACAGGTTGATGAATGTAGAAATAAAAAACCCTGGTCAACGGTACTCTCCCATGCAGTTTGCCTATCTAAATGTACACTCATCTCTGTATTGTCTGGGACTTGCAAAAATAATCATACAGCTGCTATTAAAGAAAGCCTCGCCAGAGGACTGCCAGTGACCAGGTAAACCTTTTCCTAAGATTCAAGGACAGCCATTAGAACCACAAGTAAAACAAGTTGCCAAATAGTGCAGCACGGTGGCGCTGTGGTTAGCACTGCTGCCTCACGGCGCCGAGGTCATAGATTCGATCCTGGTTCTGGATCACTGTCCGTCATGTGGAGTTTGCACATTCTCCCCGTGTTTGTGTGGGTTTCGCCCCCACAACCAAAAGATATGCAGGGTAGGTGGATTGGCCATGCTAAATTGCTCCTTAATTGGGAAAAATGAATTGGATACTCTAAATTTATAGAAAAAACAAGTTGCCAAATGATTATCAACGAAATGGGCATGAACCTGCTGAAAGACAGTAAGAAGTCTTACAACACCAGGTTAAAGTCCAACAGGTTTGTTTCGATGTCACTAGCTTTCGGAGCGCTGCTCCTTCCTCAGGTGAATGAAGAGGTATGTTCCAGAAACACATATATAGACAAATTCAAAGATGCCAAACAATGCTTGGAATGCGACCATTAGCAGGTGGTTAAATCTTTACAGATCCAGAGATGGGGTAACCCCAGGTTAAAGAGGTGTGAATTACATCAAGCCAGGACAGTTGGTAGGATTTCGCAGGCCAGATGGTGGGGGATGAATGTAATGTGACATGAATCCCAGGTCCCGGTTGAGGCCGCACTCATGTGTGCGGAACTTGGCTATAAGTTTCTGCTCGGCGATTCTGCATTGTCGCGGGTCCTGAAGGCCGCCTTGGAGAACGCTTACCCGGAGATCAGAGGCTGAATGCCCTTGACTGCTGAAGTGTTCTCCGACTGGAAGAGAACATTCCTGCCTGGTGATTGTTGCGCGATGCCCGTTCATTCGTTGTCGCAGCGTCTGCATGGTCTCGCCAATGTACCACGCTTCGGGACATCCTTTCCTGTAGCGTATGAGGTAGACAACGTTGGCCGAGTCGCACAAGTACGTACCGCGTACCTGGTGGGTGGTGTTCTCACGTGTAATAGTGGTATCCATGTCAATGATCAGGCACGTCTTGCAGAGATTTCCATGGCAGGGTTGTGTGGTGTCGTGGTCACTGTTCTGAAGACTGGGTAGTTTGCTGCAAACAATGGTTCGTTTGAGGTTGCGCGGTTGTTTGAAGGCAAGTAGTGGGGGTGTGGGGATGACCTTGGCAAGATGTTCATCGTCATCAATGACGTGTTGAAGGCTTTGAAGAAGATGACGTAGTTTCTCCGCTCCGGGGAAATACTGGACGACGAAGGGTATTCTGTCGGTTGTGTCCCATGTTTGTCTTCTGAGGAGGTCGGTGCGGTTTTTCGCTGTGGCGCGTTGGAACTGTCGATCAATGAGTCGAGTGCCATATCCCGTTCGTACGAGGGCATCTTTCAACGTCTGTAGATGTCTGTTACGCTCCTCCTCGCCTGAGCAGATCCTGTGTATAGGGAGGGCTTGTCCATAGGGGATGGCTTCTTTCATGTGTTTAGGGTGGAAGCTGGAGAAGTGGAGCATCATGAGGTTATCCGTGGGTTTGCGGTAAAGTGAAGTGCTGAGGTGACCATCCTTGATGGAGACGAGTGTGTCCAAGAATGCAACTGATTTTGGAGAGTAGTCCATGGTGAGTCTGATGGTTGGATGGAACTTATTAATGTCATCATGTAGTCGTTTCAGTGATTCTTCGCCGTGGGTCCAAAGGAAAAAAATGTCATCGATGTATCTGGTGTATAACGTCGGTTGAAGGTCCTGTGCGGTGAGTAGGTCCTGTTCAAACTTGTGCATAAAGATGTTGGCGTATTGGGGTGCGGATTTGGTCCCCATGGCTGTTCTGTGCGTCTGGATGAAGAACTTATTGTCGAAGGTGAAGACGTTGTGATCCAGAATGAAGCGGATGAGTTGCAGAATTGCATCTGGAGATTGGCAGTTGTCGGTGTTGAGTACTGAGGCTGTTGCAGCAATGCCGTCGTCATGGGTGATGCTGGTGTAGAGTGTCGAGACGTCCATTGTGACGAGGAATGTTCCTGGTTCAACTGGTCCATGGGTGCTGAGTTTCTGTAGGAAAACAGAAACTCAGCACCCATGGACCAGTTGAACCAGGAACATTCCTCGTCACAATGGACGTCTCGGCACTCTACACCAGCATCCCCCATGACGACGGCATTGCTGCAACAGCCTCAGTACTCAACACCGACAACTGCCAATCTCCAGATGCAATTCTGCAACTCATCCGCTTCATTCTGGATCACAACGTCTTCACCTTCGACAATAAGTTCTTCATCCAGACGCACGGAACAGCCATGGGGACCAAATTCGCACCCCAATACGCCAACATCTTCATGCACAAGTTTGAACAGGACCTAATCACCGCACAGGACCTTCAACCGACGTTATACACCAGATACATCGATGACATTTTTTTCCTTTGGACCCACGGCGGAGAATCACTGAAACGACTACACGATGACATTAATAAGTTCCATCCAACCATCAGACTCACCATGGACTACTCTCCAAAATCAGTTGCATTCTTGGACACACTCGTCTCCATCAAGGATGGTCACCTCAGCACTTCACTTTACCGCAAACCCACGGATAACCTCATGATGCTCCACTTCTCCAGCTTCCACCCTAAACACATGAAAGAAGCCATCCCCTATGGACAAGCCCTCCCTATACACAGGATCTGCTCAGGCGAGGAGGAGCGTAACAGACATCTACAGACGTTGAAAGATGCCCTCGTACGAACGGGATATGGCACTCGACTCATCGATCGACAGTTCCAACGCGCCACAGCGAAAAACCGCACCGACCTCCTCAGAAGACAAACATGGGACACAACCGACAGAATACCCTTCGTCGTCCAGTATTTCCCCGGAGCGGAGAAACTACGTCATCTTCTTCAAAGCCTTCAACACGTCATTGATGACGATGAACATCTTGCCAAGGTCATCCCCACACCCCCACTACTTGCCTTCAAACAACCGCGCAACCTCAAACGAACCATTGTTTGCAGCAAACTACCCAGTCTTCAGAACAGTGACCACGACACCACACAACCCTGCCATGGAAATCTCTGCAAGACGTGCCTGATCATTGACATGGATACCACTATTACACGTGAGAACACCACCCACCAGGTACGCGGTACGTACTTGTGCGACTCGGCCAACGTTGTCTACCTCATACGCTACAGGAAAGGATGTCCCGAAGCGTGGTACATTGGCGAGACCATGCAGACGCTGCGACAACGAATGAACGGGCATCGCGCAACAATCACCAGGCAGGAATGTTCCCTTACAGTCGGAGAACACTTCAGCAGTCAAGGGCATTCAGCCTCTGATCTCCGGGTAAGCGTTCTCCAAGGCGGCCTTCAGGACCCGCGACAATGCAGAATCGCCGAGCAGAAACTTATAGCCAAGTTCCGCACACATGAGTGCGGCCTCAACCGGGACCTGGGATTCATGTCACATTACATTCATCCCCCACCATCTGGCCTGCGAAATCCTACCAACTGTCCTGGCTTGATGTAATTCACACCTCTTTAACCTGGGGTTACCCCATCTCTGGATCTGTAAAGATTTAACCACCTGCTAATGGTCGCATTCCAAGCATTGTTTGGCATCTTTGAATTTGTCTATATATGTGTTTCTGGAACATACCTCTTCATTCACCTGAGGAAGGAGCAGCGCTCCGAAAGCTAGTGACATCGAAACAAACCTGTTGGACTTTAACCTGGTGTTGTAAGACTTCTTACTGTGCTCACCCCAGTCCAACGCCGGCATCTCCACATCACTGCTGAAAGACAGTCACACACCAAATGCTCAGTAAGCTACTGGACTGTCAACAATTTTTCTTCTCAATATTTCATAGGGCAAATAAATATAATTCTGAATGTTACATTTGTATTTAAACATTCATTTTTAATTTCAACAATCTAAATGATTTTATATTGGCAGCCCAAAACACACAGCTGACACACAAACCGTGGGACCTGTTAAGACCAGTAGCCCACAAAGAAAAAGGTTTTCCTGTCAACTAATTTTAGTAAATCCCAACAGGTTCACAGTTGGCATGCAACTGATAGCAAGATCTAAACTGCCAGAACCCAAAAGAACTTAATTGAATATTTTAGCAATACAATGTTGCTCCAGGTTCCAGATATTGATATTCCAGAGTACTCACTCACCATATTGTCAGGAAATATGGTAGTAAATATGTAAAATAGGAACATAGGAATTGGGGGCAGAAATAGACAATTCAGCCCTTCGAGCCTGCTCTGCCATTCTATCAGATCATGGCTGGGCTCTTCCAGGGCTCACATCCACCTCCCTCCCTGTTCCCATACCCCTTTAACCCATTTTTTTAAATCAGAAATATATCTACCTCCTTCTTGAAACCATTTAATGACTCAGATTCCACCACACTATGGGGGCAGCGAGTTCCACAAATTCACCACCCTCTTCGAGAAGTAGTTCCTCCTCATCTCAGTTCTAAATCTACCACCTCTCAACCTATATCTGTGACCTCTTGTTCTAGATTGCTCTACAAGGGGGAACATTTGGTCTACATTTACTTTATCAATCCCTTTTTGTATCTCATATACCTCGATCAGCTCTCCTCTCATCGTTCTAAACTCCAGCGAGTACACCATATCTACAGGTTCCCCTTTATCGACCTCGCTCATTACTTCCTCAAAAACTCATGAATTAGTTAAAGACAATTCCCTTTCACAAACCCATGTTGGCTCTGCCTGATTAAATTATGATTTTTAAAAATTTCCTGCGATAACCTCCTTTATAATGGATTCTAGCAATTTACTACGACAGATTTAGGTTAACTGGCCTGTACATTACTGTTTTCTGTCCCCCACCTTTCTTGAATAAAAGTGTTACATTATTTATTTTCCAATCCACTGGGATCTTTCCAGAATCTAAGAAGTTTGGGAAATTTAAACAACAACAATTTGCAACATTGATCTACTGGCCAACCAGATGTCTGTTAAGGAATCAGTGGCTAGTCGCAAGTTTCCTCAGATCAGCAAGTGGCCTGAATAGCTCAAAGTTTCTTCCATGCTCACTTGTGACCGTGCTAAGATAGTTTCCCAGAATGGGAGCTGCAGACATCAACTCCAATGTCTGCTCTAATTGTCCAATATGAAGGCTCTCCCACAGAATTCTCCTCATTGTTTCCCTCATGGAAGGCAGAGTGATTACTGGTACAGATACATCTTGTTTCGTCCATTCTCTTCAGCTACATTTCTTGAAGATGTAGGGCCCGAGAGAATGCAGTTAGAATATATCGAGTCTGCTGCATCAATTTAAGCGAGCCATGTTCCCATAAAGGAGGAATTCACTTGAATTCAAATGAGTACAATTCTATTGAAAATATGTTGATTGATTTCTGAAACAATCACATCTACCCATATCATCTTTAATTGTGAACCAGTGAAGCTCCAGTCAATTTCACCCCCTCCCAAGCATCAGCTCTTAATTAATAATAGCCACTAAAACCAACACACCTCCGTGACTCAACTTCTTGACCTCTATAAGTGCAGGTTAATTATTGTGCAATGAAAATAGTGATTTCAATAGCCAAATGCTAGTCTGGAAACCATTAAGGCAGTTTTGAGGAATATTGTTTTTGTCCCTGCGAAAAGGCATTGAGCACAACTCCAAAAACAGGTGAAAGTGCCAGGAAATGGAGCTAGAATCCTGCTCCACAAAAGTATGATCCACTCTGCAAGATCAATTACTACATAGGTAAGATCTTGATCAGTCTCTGCCTCAGGCAATCTTCAAAACTGTTCTCAAAGTTTTCTAATTGGCAAATAGTATTTGGCTCACATCATATCCAATGTAGTCTCCTATTAACATGTTATTTGGGGAGACACAGCCTGGCACAGAGGGCTTAAGGGTTATTTAGGGTCCATAGTTTGGCATGAGGGGTCAGGAACTGTTTGGGGCCATAGTTTTACATGGGGGCATGAGGTGAAATGGATGGAGCTTGGGGAGTTTGTGGGGACGAGGAGGTATGAGTGGTGAGGACTTCGAGGGCTTTTCTGTTTTCATTAAAACTGGGATGAAGTCCCACAGCATCGAGCTGTGCCTTTTAAACAGTCCACCTCCATATCCGGCAGCCCCTGAAAATTCTCCTGGGTCAGCTGGACCGATTGCAGCCTGCACACCGCGGGAGTGAAAATTCCATCTGTGCGACTGCTTTCTCCTGTGCCAGGTGGGCCAAGCAGAGAATTTTCCTGACTCCCATTACCTTTCCGGAGGATGAAAATCCAGCCCATATTTCAAAATCAGGATGGTGTATGTTTTTAATGGGAACTTGCAGGTGGTCGTGTTCTAATGCATCTGTGGCCCTTTTCCCTCTAGATGTTGGAAATTCTGAATTCTTCCCAACATCAAACGTGCATGGCTTGGCGGTTAAAGGGGTGCAAGGTTGTCTTACTGGACAGGTGGTGCAAGATATTCACATTGATAAACAATGACCAGGGCAGCTGTACAGATGTTGGATAGAGTATACAGGTGTGATCAAACGGCCTTGTCAGCCCAACTTGGTAACATGATGAGGCTGTTAAATCTCACAAGAGGTCCCTCGCGAGATTTGCGACGCTCAAAACGCCTCGCGAGATCTAACTAGACCTTGCGAGATGTCGCGATCTGGATCTCACCCTCACTGGGCAAGATCCAGATTAACATATTTAAGTGAGCCCATAAACTCATTTAAATATGTCGGCATCAGATTCTCCCGAGGCTCTGGAACAAACGCGCGCGGTTGGGAGACCTCGGCCATGGTTTAGCACTGGTCCACACAAATGTGGACCAGGCATAATGGCACCTGTGAGGATCTCCCAGGCCATCAGTGGCCCTAGGGCGGTCTGACTCTGGACAGGGTGCCACCTGGCACTGCCAACCAGGCATCCTAGCACTGCCGGGATGACAGGGGCACTGCCAAGGTGGCAGGCTGGCAGTGCCAAGATGCTCAGATGCCAGGTTGCTCGTGCCAGAGATCGGGCCTGGAGGTGCCCTGTCCTTAAGGGGTGGGGTGAGGGAGGCTCAAGGACCCCCTAAGAGATAAGTTGGGGCAGTGGGGTGGGGGGGGTTGAGATATCGAGGCGGCATTCTCTTCCTGCACTAACGTTCTGAGTTAAGTGCAGCCTCAGTGGGACATTCCCGACCGAGGTCAGAAAAAAAAAAGAGTCCCATTTGATAGCGGGGCCATTTTCGGCACTGCAGGCACCAAGAAAGACCCTGCAATACGTGCCCAAAATGGGACTCTGTTTTTCGCATGTTAAATAGCGCCCTATCATAGTAAGTGTTAGTAAGTGTTGTCCTATTATTGGATCAGATCTAATATCAGACACACGTTTTTAATGGGCCTAAGGCTGCCAGTTTTGGTCCGGAAAATTGCCCAGTTTACCTCAGATTACCCTGGAAGGGTAAGGTGTCTCAGAAATTTGAGAAACAGGTGAAGCTAGCTGTTTCATAGTGGTACTATGCAGTAGCAACATGTGTGGTACCCTCCAAAAAGACATTCTATCTACCACACAAATGAGTAATGTGTTATATGAATTTCAATGCCGGTGTGATGTCAGGCATAGAGGCCGTATGTCCCAACAACTGGCGGAATGTATCAAACAGCATGTCCCTTCAGCGGTTCACAATAGGCAAGGTACTGACTATACCCAACCAACTCGTGCTTGCAAAACTCAAAATATAATGTCCACCATCAGTAGTGATTCCATAATTGGACAACACTTGCGAAACAATCCTGATTCTACCAAGAAGTGTGCTGACAACCAATATTCTCAGTCAGGCTCATTGTGCGGCTTACCTCAGCATGCTGGAAGTTACATACATTCACATACAGGGCCCTGTTCTTTTTTCCTAAACAAAACTTGAGGGGCAACCATTCTCTGGTTTATTCCCCATGGCAATACCTTGGCCAATCAGAGTCAACCTGCCTGATTTGAACTTAAACAAAAACTTGGCAGTTAACTGTTCCCTGGTGCATTCTCTATGGCAATGCCTCTACCAATCAGAGTCCACTTGACAATCATTCAACACTCTCTGTTCATGTGGTATAAATTGTTGTTCACTTTACAATTGATATTCTTGTGAATTCTGTCCTGACGAAAAGCTCGTCAGCGTGCCTCTTTTTTAAGCAATACTCGTTCTGTACTACCAAATGACTGTGAATGGGGAATTCCATCTGATGGGACTTTTCTAGAATCCATTGAATCTTAGAAGATTACAAATTATGTATCCACTATTTCTGCAGTCAATTTGTTAAGACCCTAGGATGCAGGCCATCAGCGAAGTTGTCAGCCTTTAGTTCGATTAGATTTCCTAATATTTTTTTCTCTGGTGATTATTTTAAGTTTTTCACTCCTTTAATTTCCCAGCATTATTTTGGGATGCTTTTTGTATCTTTTACTGTGAAGACAAAGACAAGGTATTTGCTCAAAGCCTCTGCCATTTCCTTGTTTCCAATGATTAATTTCCCAGTCTCGTTATCTTAGGAACCAACACCTGCTCTTGCTGCTCTCCTTTTTATATTCTTGAAGAAGCTCTTACAACCTGTTTTTATATTTCTTCCTCTTCAGTTTTTTTTAGGTCATCCTCTGTTGGTTCCTAATTTTTCCCTAGTCTTCTGGCCTACCACTAAACTTCGCAACATTGATTGCTTTTTCTTTCATGCTTAACTTTCTCACTTAGCCATGGAGTCTCGTAGACTCTTTTTTTATTGGAATACATCTTTGTTGAGGGTTATAAAATATCTTTTTAAATATCTGCACTGCTTCATTACTGTCTCCCCTTTTAAACTATTTTTCCAGTCCATTTTAGCCAACTCGTCTTTAAACGTTTATAACTGACTTTATTTAAGTTTTAAGATACTAGTTTCGGACCCAAGTTTCTCATCCTCAAACTAAATATGAAATTCTTTGATGTTATGGTTACTCTTGCCTAGACAATCCTTTACTATGAGATCATTACTTAATCCTGTCTGATTACAGATTACCAGGTCTAAAACAGTCTGTTTCCTGGTTAGTTCCAGAGCATATTGCTCTCAGAAACTGCTTGAATACACTATTTTGTACTTGTCCTCAAGGCTGTCTTTGCCAATTTCATTTGTCCAGTCTACATGAAGATTAAAAGACCCCAAGGTTACTGCAGTACCTTTCTTACAGGCCCCCATTATTCCTTGATTAATACTCTGTCCTACTACAATGTAGACAACGCAGAATTGTCGAGCAGAAGCTTATAGCCAAGTTCCACACACGAGTGCGGCCTCAACCGGGACCTGGGATTCATGTCGCATTACATTCATCCCCCACCATCTGTCCTGCAAAATCCTACCAACTGTCCTGGCTTGACACAATTCACACCTCTTTAACCTGGGGTTACCCCATCTCTGGATCTGTAAAGATTTAATTGGCTCTTGGAAAGAGCACCCTACCCAAGCACACACCTCAACCCTATCCCCATTACCCAGTAAACCCTCCCAACACTAAGGGCAATTTAGGACACTAAGGACAATTTAGCATGGCCAATCCACCTAACCCGCACATCTTTGGACTGTGGGAGGAAACCGGAGCACCCGGAGGAAACCCACGCACACACGGGGAGAACGTGCAGACTCCGCACAGACAGTGACCCAAGCCGAGAATTGAACCTGGGACCTTGGAGCTGTGAAGCAATTGTGTTAACCACAATGCTACCGTGCTGCCCATCTTATCCAGTTATTTCCATTTGTGATATTAATTCATTCTCACTACTGCACCGATCACATCCTTTATTAGCAGCGCTACCCCATTTCCTTTTTATTTCTTCTCTTCCTATTCTACCAAAAGGTCAAATGCCATTGAATAGTTCCCAGCAATCATGGGCGGGATTCTCCCAACAGGCGGCTAAGTGCTGACGCCAGAGTAAAAACGGGAGTGTTTTACTCCGGCGTAGACGCCCGTTCCGGGACCCCATTCTGCGCCCCACAGGGGGCTAGGATGGCGCTGGAGCGGCCTCCGCCACCCCAGCTGCCGATCCCAGCATGAACCCGGTGCCACGGGGTCCATGCATGCGCAGTTGAGTCAGCGCCAACTAGCCCATGCACAGTTGGTCCGGCGCCAACTAGCGCATGCGCAGTGGCCTTCTTCCACGCGGTTGCCCTGACGGCAAATGGCGCAGGGCTACAGGAGCCAGCGTGGAGGAAAGGAGGCCAGGGGGGCAGAAAGGCTGGCCCGCCGATTGGTGGGCCCCGATCGCGGGCCAGGCCACTACGGAGGCCCCCCCCCCCCCCGGGGTCGGACCTCCCCTCCCCCCCCACAGACCGCACACAGAACCTTCAACGGCAAGGACCCGCCGGCTCAGAGGATATTAGAACGGCGCCGGCGGGACTCGGCTTTTTGTTGACAGCCGCTCGGCCCATCCAGCCCGGAGAATCGGCGCACCGGCCTGTGTCGGAGAGTCAGCGCCTACCCTTTCCGGCGCCGATCACGGCGGTGCCAATGGCGCCGATTCTCCGCATTGTGGAGAATTGCGTCCCGGCGCGATTTGTGCGGCACCGCGCCGATTCTCCGACCCGGCAAGGGGTCGGAGAAATCCGCCCCATATCTCTGTAATGGCTATCAAATCATACCCAGTTATTTCCATTTATGATATTAATTCATTCTTCTTGTTACAAATGCTGAATTCATATAGAGAAAGAGCCTTTCATTTTGTCTTATTTAACATTTTTCCCTGCTCTGACCACATGATATCGCTGATGCAATCTTACATTTGTACACTCTCTCCCTTCCTGTGACACTCCGGTTATCATTGCTGGTATCACTACCCTGCGCAATTGCCTTGTCCTTTCTCATTAACTTTCTAAATCTCCCCTCATATGAAGCCTTTTCCACAATCAGATCAGTCATAATCTTATTTAATGGCAGAGCAGGTTTGAGAGTCCAGATTCTCTACCACTGCTTCAATTTCATAGTTCTTATGTATGAATTACCTCCCTAACTCTTCTCCCTGCACTGCTCTCTTTCTCTCAATATCTCCTCCCTTAGCACTCTCCTTAAACCCATGTCTTTGACCATGCTTTCAGTCACCTCTGGTAACAACTCTTGAATGATTAAAAGGTTGATTTTGTTTTCCTTCAAGGCCACTCAGCTCTGGTTACAGCTGCAGTGTGGGAGAAACTGGGTCAATTTTTGTCTGATTACGTTTCTCTGAAGCACCTTGGCATGTTCTTCGAAGGTAAAGACATTCTATCAATGCAAGTTGTCACTGATGTTGCAAACACGTTGTGAAAAACTTTCAGACATATTGAATTGGATTGGATTTGTTTATTGTCACATGTACCGAGGTACAGTGAAAAATATTTTTCTGCGAGCAGCTCAACAGATCACTAAGTACATGGGAAGAAAAGGGAATCAAAGAAAATACATAATAGGGCAACACAAGGTACACAATGTAACTCGTAAACATCGGCATCAGGTGAAGCGTACAGGGGTGTAGTGTTAATGAGGTCAGTCCATAAGAGGGTCATTTAGGAGTCTGGTAACAGTGGGGAAGAAGCTGTTTTTGAGTCTGTTCGTGCGTATTCTCAGACTTCTGTATCTCCTGACCGATGGAAGAAGTTGGAAGAGTGAGTAAGCCGGGTGGGAGGGGTCTTTGATTATGCTGCCTACTTTCCCCAGGCAGCGGGAGGTGTAGATGGAGTCAATGGATGGGAGGCAGGTTCCTGTGATGGACTGGGCGGTCTGAAATTTCTTGCGGTCCTGGGCCGAGCAGTTGACATACCAGGCTGTGATACAGCCAGATGGGATGCTTTCTATGGTGCATCTATAAAAGTTGGTAAGGGTTAATGTGGACATGCCATACTTCCTTAGTTTCCTGAGGAAGTATAGGCGCTGTTGTGCTTTCTTGGTGGTAGCGTCGACGTGAGTGGACCAGGACAGATTTTTGGAGATGTGCACCCCTCGGAATTTGAAACTGCTAACCATCTCCACCTCAGCCCCGTTGATGCTGATAGGGGAGTGTACAGTACTTTGCTTCCTGAAGTCAATGACCAGCTCTTTAGTTTTGCTGGCATTGAGGGAGAGATTGTTGTCGCTACACCACTCCACTAGGTTCTCTATCTCCCTCCTGTATTCGGACTCATCGTTATTCAAGATCTGGCCCACTATGGGTGTATCGTCAGCAAATTTGTAGATGGAATTGGAACCAAATTTTGCCACGCAGTCGTGTGTGTACACGGAGTAGAGTAGGGGGCTAAGTACGCAGCCTTGCGGGGCCCCGGTATTGAGGACTATTGTGGAGGAGTTGTTGTTCATTCTTACTGATTGTGGTCTGTTGGTCAGAAAATCGAGGATCCAGTTGCAGAGTGGGGAGCCAAGTCCTAGATTTTGGAGCTTTAATATGTGATTATGGTGTTGAAGGCAGAGCTGTGGTCAATAAATAGGAGTCTGATGTTGTAGTCCTTGTTGTCGAGATGCTCTAGGGATGAGTGTAGGGCCTGGGAAATGGCGTCTGCTGTGGGCCGGTTGCGACGGTATGCGAATTGCAGTGGATCAAGGCGTTCTGGAAGTATGGAGGTGATGCGCTTCATGATCAACCTCTCAAAGCACTTCATTACGACTGAAGTCAGGGCCACCGGACGGTAGTCATTGAGGCACGTTGCCTGGTTCTTCTTTTGGCACATATATTCAAAAGTTACCATTTTGAATCTGCTTTCCCTTGTTCTCTATTCATGGCATATTTTGGAAGGAGAACTTCACATTTACTTTTTCAGATCATTTAACATATTATACCTCTAAGATCCCCTTTGAATTGTTTCCTTTCAAAAGTGAAAAACCCAGGTTTCTCCAGTTTTTCCTAATACTTCAATCTTCTGACATTAGGGACCAGCCTCAACAGAAGACAACTCTCCGTAAATCACTATTAACTCATAATGAAGAGCTAACACAGTTATTTGTATCAGAGCTGGGTGGGTTCATGAATTTTGCATTTCCATTTCAGTATACAAATGTTGCGAAAGTAGCATAATTCTCTTAATTAGCATAAACCTTTGAGAGCTCCAAGCTTTAATATATGTATATGCAAGTTTATTCCCCATGAACTAAGCATTTAGCTATTAAACATTTCAAATGCTCTCTCTAGAACATACTAAATAATTCATGAATTCACACAGCTCTCAATGCTTCTTTTAGTGAGATGGAAAAACAGCAGCATATGCACTTGAACACTCTTCAATCCATTATTTTATTCTCAAATTAAGTTATGCTGCATAACTATCATCAATTTTCATTTTCATAATCACTTAAACCAGTTAAAATTTCCTGGCCTTCATCAAACAATTTTAGCTCTGTTCCTGTACTAATCATCCTCCAAATATTTTTTATGAACATCAAGTAGTTTTGCATGGCTGCTTCCTGCAGTACAGGCTTTTCCAGTTCAGCTCTTCCTAGCTGCGTATCAGATGGCTCCATAAACCATTTATTGGAATATAAATTTTAAACTATTTTTTAACCTACTGATGGTCATTAAACAATCTAAAGAACCATGCAGCAGCAACTGAAACTTAATTCATTACTTATCTGCATAAGTTTTTCAAAATTATCCTGCCCTGGGAATTGTGGAAATATTAGTCATACATCTACCCTTATGAGGTTATAAATTATTCAGCTGAGGGGACTAGGATTACTCTCCCACCAGTCTCCCAGACCTTGCAACTCGGTCTATTTCCCATTCTCCTGGAGCCAGAGTGGATGGTGTCATCATTGCCCAAAAGCAAACTTGTTTGAATTACTTTGAGTGCAAGTTTTTAGCTCAGTGACCTGATATCAGTGCTGGGCAATAACAATGACAGTAAGATCAAGCTCAAAATAATGTGAATTCAACATTCCTATCCAGCTACATATTAATGAAAAGAATAACTTCAGGATTTGAGGGAAACCATTCAAAATAGTCAGCAAGACAGTTTAACAGCACCTCAATGAAAACAAGTGGAATATTTTTATATTGGTTTTACACCACCTGCATTGCCCCAAAGCAGGGTAGTCCAACCTCCAGCCCATGGGCTAGGTATTTGGATCCAGCCCACCACGTCGTTACAGACTCAGCTTTTGAAATCTTCTTGCACAAACTTTTGAAAAATGCTGCGAGACTGATCATCCAATGACAGGCTGGTTTTGCCACGCTTGGGCTGCTGATGGGCTGACCAGTGGGTCCGGGAAAGGCGAAATGATGATTGGTCCGGGAAAGAAGAAATGACGAAGGGTCCGGGAAGGGAGAACCGGAGGCAGGTCAGGGAAAGGAGAAATGGCGGTGGGTCCGGGAAAGGCGAAATGATGACGGGTCCGGGAAAGGAGAAATGGCGGCGGGTCCGGGAAAGGAGAACTGGCGAAGGGTCCGGGAATGGCGAAATGATGATTGGTCCGGGAAAGAAGAAATGGCGAAGGGTCCGGGAAGGGAGAACCGGCGGCAGGTCAGGGAAAGGAGAAATGGCGGTGGGTCCGGGAAAGGCGAAATGATGACGGGTCCGGGAAAGGAGAAATGGCGGCGGGTCCGGGAAAGGAGAACTGGCGAAGGGTCCGGGAATGGCGAAATGATGATTGGTCCGGGAAAGAAGAAATGGCGAAGGGTCCGGGAAGGGAGAACCGGCGGCAGGTCAGGGAAAGGAGAAATGGCGGTGGGTCCGGGAAAGGCGAAATGATGACGGGTCCGGGAAAGGAGAAATGGCGGCGGGTCCGGGAAAGGAGAACTGGCGAAGGGTCCGGGAATGGCGAAATGGCGACGGGCTCGGGAAAGGAGACCTGGCGGCGGGTTCGGGAAAGGAGAAATGGCAATGGGTCCGGGAAAGGAGAAATGGCGACGGGTCCGGGAAGGGAGAACTGGCGGCGGGTCCGGGAAAGGAGAAATGGTGGCGGGTCCGAAAAGGAGAAATGGCGGCGGGTCCGGGAATGGAGAAATGGCGGCGGGTCAGGGAATGGAGAAATGGCGCAGGTCCAGAAACCGAGAAAGGGAGAAAGGCAGTGGGTGAGGGAAGGGAGAAATGGCGGCGGTTCCGGGAAAGGAGAAATGCCAGCAGGTTCGGGAAGGGAGAAACGCCAGCTGGTTCGGGAAGGGAGAAATGCAGGCGGGCTCGGGAAGGGAGGAATGATGGCAGGTTCGGGAAGGAAGAAATGCCAGCGGGTTTGGGAAGGGAGAAATGTCAGCATGTTCAGGAAGGGAAAAATGCCAGCGGGTTCGGGAAGGGAGAAATGATGGTGGGCCCGGGGAGGGTGAAATGATGACAGGAATGGGAAGGGAGCGATGGCGGCAGGTCTGGCACGGGAGAAATGATGGTGGGCCTGGGAAGGGAGAAATGATGGTGGCAGCGGGCCCAGGAAGTGGTAAATGGCGGGGGGCCCAGGAAGGGGTAAATGGCGGGGGGCCCGTGGAAGGAGAAACTGCGGCAGACCCGGGGAGGGAGAAACAGCGGTGGACCCGGGGAGGGAGAAATGGCAGCGGACCCGGGGAGGGAGAAAAGGCAGCAGACCCGGGGACGGAGAAATGGCAGCGGACCTGGGAGGAAGAAATGGCAGCGGGTCCAGGGAGTGAGAAATGGCAGCGGGTTCGGAGAATGAGAAACAGCAGCGGACCCGGGGACGTAGAAATGGCAGCGGGCCTGGGGAGGGAAAAATGGCAGCGGGTCCGGGGAGTGAGAAATGGCAGTGGGTCCGGGGAGTGAGAAACGGCAGCGGACCCAGGGAGGGAGAAATGGCAGCGGACCCAGGGAGGGAGAAAAGGCAGCAGACCCGGGGACGGAGAAATGGCAGCGGACCTGGGAGGGAGAAATGGCAGCGGGTCCAGGGAGTGAGAAATGGCAGCGGGTCCGGAGAGTGAGAATGGCAGCGGACCCGGGGACGGAGAAATGGCAGCGGACCTGGGAGGGAGAAATGGCAGCGGGTCCGGGGAGTGAGAAATGGCAGCGGGTCCGGGGAGTGAGAAACGGCAGCGAACCCAGGGAGGGAGAAATGGCAGCGGACCCGAGGACGGAGTGTCTTTAAGACAGAGATAGATAGGTTCTTGATTAATAAGGGGATCAGGGGTTATGGGGAGAAGGCAGGAGAATGAGGATGAGAAAAATATCAACCATGATTGAATGGCGGAGTAGACTCAACGTGCCGAGTGGCCTAATTCTGCTTCTATGTCTTATGATCTTATGGCCAGAGAAGGGAGAAATATGTGGGCAGGGGAGAGGGAAATGACAGCGGGCCCAAGACAGGTGGTGCCAGCAAGAGAGAAACTGAAACGGTCCGGGGTACGGTGCCGTGGTGAGTATGCAGCAGTGGCAGCGAGAGAGCGAGTGTGCCTTACTCCTAGGTGCAGGATTCTCATTCACTCTGAACACCTCACACCAACATATACACATGTACCCACTGACATTGCGCGTGAGGATGAGTGAGTGAGCCCCCCGAGACGGAGTGTGAGCTGGATACGCACATCTCTCACCATATCATTTCCTATTAGTTAGTCTTAACTTATCAAATTACACTCAGTTTTTTTATTTTCTTAATACCTCAACTTTTTTTAAAAATGTAATTAATTGTTGTGCCTCATATTATCTTTCCAAAATGTTTTCGTAGGACCTTGGAGTAAAAAATAAATGCAAATGTGGCCTCCCAAATGAAAAGATTAGACAAGCCTGCCCTAAAGGGTCACATATGGCTGGTGGCAACATAGATTTAAGTAACCGAATTTGCTACATGTGAATGCCCAATGCCTCGTCTTAGCAAATACACCAACTTTCCTGTGGGCTGTCGACAGTTGCATTGGAAGCTTGCAGCCATACAGCCCATAAACTTGACATGGAAGTATTTACAGATCTTGAACAGTGGGGGGATGTGATCTTGTCATTGAGTTAATGAGCTGTGAGGAGGATGCAGAGATGCTTCAGTGTGATTTGGACAGGTTCAGTGAGTAGGCAGATGCAGTACAATGTGGATAAATGTGAACTTAGCCGATTTGGCAGCAAAAACAGGAAGGCAGATTATAGAATCATAGAATTTACAGAGCAGAAGGAGGCCATTCGGCCCATCGAGTTTGCACCGGCTCTTGGAAAGAGCGCCCTATTGTAACCCAGTAACCCCAGCTAACCTTTTTTTGGACACCAAGGCCAATTTATCATGGCCAATGCACCTAACCTGCACATCTTTGGACTGTGGGAGGAAACCGGAGCATCCGGAGGAAACCCACGCAGACACGGGGAGAACGTGCAAACTCCTCACAGTGACGCAAGCGGGAATCGAACCTGGGACTGTGGCGCTGTGAAGCAACTGTGCTACCGTGCTGCCCTCATTATCCCATTATTATCTGAATGGCTATAGATTGAGAGAGGGGAATGTTCTTGCACACCTGTCGCTGAAAGAAAGCATGTAGATATAGCAGGCGATAAAGGCGGCAAATGGCATGTTAGCCTTTATAGCTAGAGAATTTGAGTACAGAAGCAGATTGCTTAACTGGTTAAAACGCTTTTCATAGTCAGTACACTGGGATACTCTCACTTGGGTGTGCGTATCTCAGTGCTTTTCCAGTCACACTGATATTTAAAAATTCTTGAAGCAGACGGAAGAGACTTTCACCTTCTAGATTCAATGCCAAGGATCAAGTTTTGTTGCAATTATACAGGGCCTTGGTGAGGCCACACCTGGAATATTGTGTGCAGTTTTGGTCTCCTTATCTGAGAAGGATATTCTTTCTAAAGAGGGAGTGCAGCAAAGGTTTACCAGTCTTATTCCTGGGATGGCAGGACTGACAAACAAGGAGAGATTGAGTTGGTTAGGACTACATACGCTGGAGTTTCGAAGAATGAGGGGCATTTCATCTTCCCGATGGCGGGGCAATCCAGAAACAGGGGTCACAATCTAAGGGTAGAGGGTAAACTATTTAGGGCTGAGATGAGGATACATTTCTTCACCCAGAGTAGTGAACCTGTGGAATTCGCCACCACAGAAGGCAGTTGAGGTCAAAACACTATGGGCGGGATTCTCCGACCCCCCGCCGGGTCGGAGAATCCCCGGGGACCGGCGTGAATCTCGCCCCGCCACTCCGACGCCGGCTGCCGTATTCTCCGGCGCTGGTTTTCGGGCGGTGGCGGGGTTTACGCCGCTCCGGTTGGGGGCCATTGGCAACGGGCCCCCCTCGGCAATTCTCCGGGCCCCGATGGGCTGAGCGGCCGTTATTTCCTGGCCCGTCCCGCCGGCGTGAAATGGACATGGTCCACCACGGCGGGACCTGGCTTAGAGGCCGGCTAGGTGAGTCCTCGGGGGGGCGCGGGGCGATCCGGCCCCGGGGCTGGGCCCCCACGGTGGCCTGGCCCGCGATCGGGGCCCACCGATCTGCAGGCGGGTCTGTGCCGTGGGGGCACTCCTTCCTTCCGCGCCGGCCTCTGTAGGGCTCCGCCATGGCCGGCGCGGAGAAGAACCCCCCTGCACATGCGCAGGAAACACGCCGGCGGTTCTGCGAATGCGCCAACTCGCGCCGGCCCTTCAGCGCCGATTAGCGCGGCGCCAACTCCTCCGGTGCCGGCCTAGCCCCCGGAAGTGCAGAGGATTCCGCAACTTCCGGTTGGCCCGACGCCGGAGTGGGTCGCGCCGTTCTTGGCGCTGGTGTCGGTCGCGCCGTTCTTGGCGCTGGTGTCGGGCCATCCCGCGAATTGCGGGAGAATCATGCCCTATGTTTTTAAGGAGGAGTTAGATATAGTTTGTGGGGCTAAAGGGATCAAAGGATATGGGGAAAGCAGGAACAGGTTACTGAGTTTGATGAGCTGCCATGGTCATAATGAATGGTGGAGCAGGCTCGAAGGGCTGAATGGCCTCCTCATGCTCCTATTTTCTATGTTTTTTAAAGATACTGGTTTTAGAAAGATAAATAAGGGGCATCAGTCTTGTGCATTTTTTTATACTTTGAAGATTTGTAAAGCAATATTTACTTATGTACTACAGAATGCATCGACTTGATTAGCAAGCACATATTAAATGCATCAGGGCAACAGTCTGTTGAAATAAAAAAAGAACATTACAAACTCTGCAGGGAGAAATACATGAAATTGCTGAAATATGTTAAGAGTTTCAAAAGAGTAAAGCGGAATCTAGAAATTAGCATAGTTGGTGCAAAATGGTAACAAGAAATCCTTCCAATTTTACAACAGGACCATCAGAGAAGAGGCAAGAACCTAAAATATTACTGGGCCTGAAATTGAGAATGAATACAAAATATTTAATACTCATATTTAATACAAGTATTTATCAAGGAAGACATCAATATCAAATCCTCCAATTTAGAGCTAACCCACATAATGATGCCTTTGACAGTAATGAAATGGAGATGGTTGAAATAGTTACAGGATTTAAACAAAAAAATTGCCAAGTAGATGGACTATATCCCAGGTGTCCAAGAAAGGCATATATCTAGATTTCTGAAGCACCCTGTATTCATAGTCACCTTGGGGGAATTATTGGCTGCTTTTATATTGCTGCCTGGTTCATGGGAAAGCAACCTAAGTGCACTACTATCCTATGTTTACATTTGAACTGCATTGTTTCTTGCATTAAACATATGCGAAGACTGGTTGTAAGGATTTAGCCAGTGTACATGTGTAGAATACTGGTGTTTTGATGTAGTGAGCTTAACCAGCCATTTGCACAGAGCATATTGGAGGGAAAAACGGGCAATTCTATCACTTCAGTGAAACAACCCAAGGGTGAAGTAGAAGATCTAGGAACATTAGTAATCTTAATATTTAACATGTTCAGACATTATAACACCAAAGTAAATAGAATAGGCTATGACTGGTGGAGTGTTGCAAGGATCAGTGCAGGAGCCTCAGCTATTTGAAAAGAAAAGACCGAGAATAGTGTACCTAAGTTTGCTGACAATGCAAAACTAGGAAAGAATGTAAGCTGAGGACACAGAGGTTGTGTAGAGATAAAGACAAGTTAAGTGAGAGGGCAACGAAATGGCATGCTGGGCATATGTGGAGAAGTGCAAAGTTATTTACTTTTGTACTAAGAATAGAAGAGTACATTTTGTTTTAAAAAGGCCTCAGACCTCAATGCTGATGTTCAGAGGAACTTGGGTGTACACGTACCAAGGAATACAAAATTAGCATGCAGGTACAGCACGCAGTTGGTGAGGTAAATGCAATGTTCTCGCTTTATGGAAAGGGGATTGGAATACAATAAGGAAGTTTTGCTACAATTGTCCAGGACTTTGGTGAGACCACACCTGGAAGGGCATGTGTAGTTTTGGTCTCCATATCCAAGGAAGTATGCACTTAAATTAGCGGCAGTACAGTGAAGGTTCACTAGATTGTTTCCTGGATGAGAGGGCGGCACGGTAACACAATCGTTAGCACTGCTGCTTCACAGTACCAGGGAATCAGGTTCAATTCTGGCCTTGGGTGACTGTGTGCAGTTTGTACGTTATCCCCGTGTGTTGCCTCTGGGTGCTCTGGTTTCCTCCCACAGTCCAAGAATGTGCAGTTGGTTGACTGGCCATGCTAAATCACCCCTTAGTGCACGAGGATGTGCAGGGTAAGTGGTTTATGGGGTTTCCGGGAGAGGGTGGGGGAGTGGGCCTAGGTAGGGTGCTCTTTCAGAGGGTCCGTGCAGACTCGATGGACCGAACAGCCTCCTTCTACACTGTAGGAATTCTATGATTCTATGAAATTGGGCCAATAACTCTCTGGAGTTTAGAAGAATGAGAGTTAATCTCAATGCAACATACAAGATTCTGAAGAGGCTTGACAAGTTAGACACATGGGGAAGTTGTTTCCCCCAGTTAGGAACTTGGGCAGCACGGTAGCATTGTGGATAGCACAATTGCTTCACAGCTCCAGGGTCCCAAGTTCGATTCCGGCTTGGGTCACTGTCTGTGCGGAGTCTGCACATTCTCCCCGTGTGTGCGTGGGTTTCCTCCAGGTGCTCCAGTTTCCTCCCACAGTCCAAAGATGTGCGGGTTAGGTGGATTGGCCATGCTAAATTGCCCATAGTGTCCAAAATTGCCCTTAGTGTTGGGTGGAGTTACTGGGTTATGGGGATAGGGTGGAGGTGTGGACCTTGGGTAGAGTGCTCTTTCCAAGAGCCGGTGCAGACTCGATGGGCAGAATGGCCTCCTTCTGCACTGTAAATTCTATGAAATTCTATGATCATCAGCACAGTGTCTGGGAGGTCAAATAATTTGGACGAAGATTAGGAAAAATTTCATCAATCAAAGGGTTGTCAAAAATTGAATCTGCGTGATGCACCGTATGATATACTCCTGCACCTATTTCTTATGTTCTTATTTCCCTTTCATGCTGTGGGCTAAGTGGGACTGCTATTATGGTACCCATGCTTGGTTAAAAGTGATGTCCCTGAACCACTGCAGGAGCAACCAATGCCTTCCCCACCTGCAGCACTATTTTCTGCAGTTTTACCCAACTTCAAACACTAAATACTGCCACAAACCCATGCAGAGGTGGTAGAAAGCAACTAACCTGTAAACTGGTGCCTTCAAATGGCGTTGATACTACTGAACTATGTTCAACTGTGTCTTAACTGGAGCAGCGAGGTCTAAAATGGCAGTATTAGCTTTAAATCAACCATAGACATTGACTGATGTTACAATCTGCCGACTCTCCATAATTCCAATGCATGCATGTGATACCTCACTATCACCCTCACCAAGAAGGTGCTTGGCAAGGGCTCCTGCAGAAGCAGGATGAAGCAGCAAACATGCCATTTTGCTTCTAAACTGCCACCAGTATCACCAAAACTGCTGGTATTCTGGAGGCAAATTGTGTGACCTTGGGCTTATGCAGGAGCTTTTGCAGCACAGGGTTTGCAAACTTTGTTTACGGAATTAAATTTGAAAGTATTAGCTTTTACTTCTGTATTTCATTAAGGTACAGTAGCATTTTAGTTTTGTTACTGGATTAATAATCTAAAACCTGAACAAATGATCTAGAAATGGGAGTTCAGATCTCAACATGGCAGCTGAGGCCTTTAAATTCAGTTCATTAAATAAATCTGGAATCAAGAGCTTGTATCAATAATGGTGACAATTGCCATAAAGATCCAACTGGTTCAACTTATGTCCTTTACGGAAGGAAATCTGTTGTCTTTATTCTGTCTGGTCTGCACGCTTCTACCACCGCTGTGGGAATATATTCAGCACATGTTTAAGAAGGTGATCCACCACCATCACTTATGAAGGGAAATTAGGGAAAGGCAATAAATGCCAGCCGTGCCAATGATATCCACATCCCATAAATTAATTTTTTATTAAATGAATTTAGAATTGCCCCAAACCCTATAGACTTATAGTTTCATGGAGCTAAAATCCCAGCCAGCTCACTGATGGATCAATTTTGTGCAGGTTAATGATTGAGTTAATTAAATATTTAGTTGCTCTTTTAGGGATTTTCTAGGTGATAGTTCATCACATCTCGAGAGAAGAGACAGTCAGTTCACATGATGTCTAATGAGACTTTATTGCTTATGATACGCATTCAGTTGTATTGTAGCCAGTTAAAATGGCTAACTCCCGATTTAGAATGGCTAACTCCCGATTTAAAATGGCGAACGGCAAAGGCTGATGGGAAAGTCAGCCAACAGGACACAAACAAGCAGCCGCATGCGGGTTGAGTGTATATTTACCTCTGGAAAGGCCAGACAAGATCGATACCAGCAACCATCAGCATAACAAAACACCAGCCATCTGCATATTAATGAGCAATCCCCGGGAACAATGAGCAACATTTAGAAACATAAAGCCAAACCAGACTCCGTGGCGCCAGCAGAAGCCTACACAATGGGAGGTGAACGACCACCTCAAGACCGCCCATCGATCAGATAACAAGGAACCGCTCCAGCATTGGAGAAAATCGAACCAGGTGATTGGGACAAAGTCTAATCACTTGGAACCAGGTACAGGGTCCGCCCCGAAAGGCGGGAAGCCCCTGGGGACTATAAGAATCAAGCCCAAGTTCAAATCGCCCTCTGCTTCTCTGCTGGACCGGGTCACTCAGCAACACGAACCAACCCTGGACAGTGACCGGTCCAGCCATTGCTGACATCTAGTAAGTCTTACTTCAACGCTCGCTACGAGATAGGCGCTCCTAGCTACCAATCTGTACCAACTTCGAATCCCGCAGGCTCAGAACCCGAACGAAAGGCCATTCGTTTCCCTGACCTGGTGGGCCAGTTCCAAGTTAAGTATTGGCCTGTTAGTCGTAGGAGTAGCTTAGATGTAGCATTTATACATGAGTAGTGATTGCTGTGTATAATAAATGTGCTTTGATTTAAATCTTACTAAGTGGTGTATTGGATTATTGATCATTACTCGGACTTGAGCCACGTGGCGGTATCAGAAAGATACCTGGCGACTCAAGAGCAAAGGTGGTAAAACAGAGCAATTAAACTAAGGCAAAAGTTAGCAACATTATTTGGCAACATCCTGACAGGACCCGATCTTGAAGTGGAAAACCACTCCGGGAGAACCCAAGAATTTGAATTAGAGATCCAATTGGAAACAGAAAACTACAAGTGTTCAAGCAGTTCTGATCAATAGTCATAATTCGGAAGTGTGTGTATGCATGCATAACTAACAGGGCTATAAGGTAAAACTGATAGATTTTTGTTGCGTCAAAACTGTCGGAAGTTTGTATATCGGAAAGTAGCGAAAGCCGTACCCGTATTTACAGCACCGCCTTAGCTCCCCTGTTCCAAATTTAAAAGAAGCATTCGGATAGGAAAGATGGCAATGCAGCGCCTAATGAACCCCGAGGAATTTGCGGTCGCAGCGACCAGCAGCAGTAGAGTGGGACAATGTCCCATTTGGGAGGAAGAGATCAGGAAATATCTCAAAGGGAAAGGATGACCCCTTTGGAATGATTTCTGTGATAACAAGGAATCAGGTCCCGGGAGTATAGGACATACTCGGTGGGAGAACCTGAGCGAGATCCACAAAAAGAGCTTAGGGAAAGCTCGCAAGCCGATGGCAATCGTGTCCTGCTTGGCACAATTGCGAGGCACAGAGGAGGTCGTTAGGACGCTCCGGAAAGAAGTTGAGGGCATACATCGAATGAGTACGGTGGATGTAAGCGAGGTAGAAAAGGAGAATTAAGACTTGAGAAGGAAGTTGGCAGCAAAAGATGTAGAGATGGATGACGCCAAAAGGGCTCACCAGTCTTGTCTGGCGCACTTAAGCAGCTTCCAGTCTCAATACGAAAAGGCCTATCAGGACGCGCAACGTGCAGTCCTGGTACGAGAAGAAACGGAAAAACAGGTAGAGGCATTACAAAAACAGTGTCGTGACTTCAAGGCAGCATTAAGAGCACTCCATGCTGCCACCACAGAACAAAGACAAAGCACATTAGACCACGCAAAGTGCCGGAAGCAAATTGCAGAGCTGCAATCACTGCTTTCTGTTCAAAAAGGTTTTCAGGAAACCTTGGGAGAAAGATTAGATCAGGAAGACGGCCCTGATTGGGAACATAGAACATAGAACGATACAGCGCAGTACAGGCCCTTCGGCCCACGATGTTGCACTGAAACAAAAGCCATCTAACCTACACTATGCCATTATCATCCATATATTTATCCAATAAACTTTTAAATGCCCTCAATGTTGGCGAGTTCACTACTGTAGCAGGTAGGGCATTCCACAGCCTCACTACTCTTTGCGTAAAGAACCTACCTCTGACCTCTGTCCTATATCTATTACCCCTCAGTTTAAAGCTATGTCCCCTCGTGCCAGCCATTTCCATCCGCGGGAGAAGGCTCTCACTGTCCACCCTATCTAACCCCCTGATCATTTTGTATGCCTCTATTAAGTCTCCTTTTAACCTTCTTCTCTCCAACGAAAACAACCTCAAGTCCATCAGCCTTTCCTCATAAGATTTTCCCTCCATACCAGGCAACATCCTGGTAAATCTCCTCTGCACCCGCTCCAAAGCCTCCACGTCCTTCCTATAATGCGGTGACCAGAACTGTACGCAATACTCCAAATGCGGCCGTACCAGAGTTCTGTACAGCTGCAACATGACCTCCTGACTCCGGAACTCAATCCCTCTACCAATAAAGGCCAACACTCCATAGGCCTTCTTCACAACCCTATCAACCTGGGTGGCAGCTTTCAGGGATCTATGTACATGGACACCTAGATCCCTCTGCTCATCCACACTTCCAAGAACTTTACCATTAGCCAAATATTCCGCATTTCTGTTATTCCTTCCAAAGTGAATCACCTCACACCTCTCTACATTAAACTCCATTTGCCACCTCTCAGCCCAGCTCTGCAGCTTATCTATATCCCTCTGTAACCTGCTACAGCCTTCCACACTATCGACAACACCACCGACTTTAGTATCGTCTGCAAATTTACTCACCCACCCTTCTGCGCCTTCCTCTGGGTCATTGATAAAAATGACAAACAGCAACGGCCCCAGAACAGATCCTTGTGGTACTCCACTTGTAACTGAACTCCATTCTGAACATTTCCCATCAACCACCACCCTCTGTCTTCTTTCAGCTAGCCAATTTCTGATCCACATCTCTAAATCACCCTCAATCCCCAGCCTCCGTATTTTCTGCAATAGCCTACCGTGGGGAACCTTATCAAACGCTTTACTGAAATCCGTATACACCACATCAACTGCTCTACCCTCGTCTACCTGTTTAGTCACCTTCTCAAAGAACTCGATAAGGTTTGTGAGGCATGACCTACCTTTCACAAAGCCATGCTGACTATCCCTGATCATATTATTCTATCTAGATGATTATAAATCTTGTCTCTTATAATCCCCTCCAAGACTTTACCCACTACAAACGTGAGGCTCACCGGTCTATAGTTGCCGGGGTTGTCTCTGCTCCCCTTTTTGAACAAAGGGACCACATTTGCTATCCTCCAGTCCTCTGGCACTATTCCTGTAGCCAATGATGACATAAAAATCAAAGCCAAAGGTCCAGCAATCTCTTCCCTGGCCTCCCAGAGAATCCTAGGATAAATCCCATCAGGACCCGGGGACTTATCTATTTTCAGCCTGTCCAGAATTGCCAACACCTCTTCCCTACGTACCTCAATGCCATCTATTCTATTAGCCTGGGTCTCAGCATTCTCCTCCACAACATTATCTTTTTCCTGAGTGAATACTGACGAAAAATATTCATTTAGTATCTCGCCTATCTCTTCAGACTCCACACACAACTTCCCATCCCTGTCCTTGACTGGTCCTACTCTTTCCCTAGTCATTCGCTTATTCCTGACATACCTATAGAAAGCTTTTGGGTTTTCCTTGATCCTACCTGCCAAATACTTCTCATGTCCCCTCCTTGCTCGTCTTAGCTCTCTCTTTAGATCCTTCCTCGCTACCTTGTAACTATCCATCGCCCCAACTGAAACTTCACACCTCATCTTCACATAGGCCTCCTTCTTCCTCTTAACAAGAGATTCCACTTCTTTGGTAAACCACGGTTCCCTCGCTCGACGCCATTCCTCCCTGCCTGACCGGTACATATTTATCAAGAACACGCAGTAGCTGATCCTTGAACAAGCTCCACTTATCCAGTGTGCCCAACATTTGCAGCCTACTTCTCCACCTTATCCCCCCCAAGTCACGTCTAATGGCATCATAATTGCCCTTCCCCCAGCTATAACTCTTGCCCTGCGGTGTATACTTATCCCTTTCCATCATTAACGTAAACGTCACCGAATTGTGGTCACTGTCCCCAAAGCGCTCTCCTACCTCCAAATCCAACACCTGGCCTGGTTCATTACCCAAAACCAAATCCAACGTGGCCTCGCCTCTTGTTGGCCTGTCAACATATTGTGTCAGGAGACCCTCCTGCACACACTGTACAAAAAACGACCCATCTAATGTACTCGAACTATATCTTTTCCAGTCAATATTTGGAAAGTTAAAGTCTCCCATAATAACTACCCTGTTACTTTCGCTCTTATCCAGGATCATCCTCGCCATCCTTTCCTCTACATCCCTAGAACTATTAGGAGGCCTATAGATGACTCCCAACAGGGTGACCTCTCCTTTCATGTTTCTAACCTCAGCCCATACTACCTCGGAAGATGAGTCCCCATCTAGCATCCTCTCCGCCACCGTAATACGGCTCTTGACTAGCAGCGCCACACCTCCCCCTCTTTTGCCTCCTTCTCTGAGATTACTAAAACACCTAAACCCCGGAACCTGCAACATCCATTCCTGTCCCTGCTCTATCCATGTCTCCGAAATGGCCACAACATCGAAGTCCCAGGTACCAACCCATGCTGCCAGTTCCCCTAACTTGTTTCGTATACTCCTGGCATTGAAGTAGACACACTTCAAACCACCTACCTGAACACTGGCCCCCTCCTGCGACGTCAAATCTGAGCTCCTGATCTCTATACTCTCATTCTCCCTTACCCTAAAACTACAATCCAGGTTCCCATGCCCCTGCTGCATTAGTTTAAACCCCCCAAAGAGCACTAACAAATCTCCCCCCCAGGATATTTGTGCCCCTCAGGTTCAGATGTAGACCATCCTGTCTGTAGAGGTCCCACCTTCCCCAGAAAGAGCCCCAGTTATCCAGAAATCTGAATCCCTCCCGCCTGCACCATCCCTGTAGCCACGTGTTTAATTGCTCTCTCCCCCTATTCCTCATCTCACTATCACGTGGCACGGGCAACAACCCAGAGATAACAACTCTGTTTGTTCTAGTTCTGAGCTTCCATCCTAGCTCCCTGAAAGCCTGCCTGACATCCTTCTCCCCTTTCCTACCTATGTCGATAGTGCCAATGTGGACCACGACTTGGGGCTGCTCCCCCTCCCCCTAAGGACCCGGAAAACACGATCCGAGACATCACGTACCCTTGCACCTGGGAGGCAACATACCAAACGTGAGTCTCTCACGCTCCCACAAAATCTCCTATCTGTGCCCCTGACTGTCAGTAGAAGAACTGAATGAAACAGCGCAGAGATATGTTCAGGGAACATGTGCGCAGGGAAAGCCACAAAAGAGAAAAGCGCCCCAACCCCCCACACAGCAGATAGTTCACGCTCCAATGAACCCAGTAACCACCACATCGGATGATGCGGAATTTCTATATTCCACCCCCTTAACAGTGACCCAATTACGGGACGTGTGCAATAAGATCACACGTTCCTCCCCAGCTCAGACCCCCACCATTTCTTTGCCACAGTTAAACATCAGGCGACCATGTACGGCCTGGATGAGCGAGAGCATGTAAAGCTCATCGTTTTAAGTTCAGACCCGTCAGTAGCAGCAGCCCTTCCCGACCCACAGAATGTAGGAGGCACCCTTGCAGAAACGCATACCGCGATCCTGGATGCGATCGGGTATAACCGGGGTGACCCTGTAGATGGCCTCAACAAATGTAGGCAAAAGAAATCCGAGCACCCCACAGCGTTTGCTGGACGCCTGTGGATTCACTTTGCAGCAGTCTTTGGAGACTTAGACCGCGCCCATTTGTCCTCAGACAACATGGCCAAATGGACCCGCACCCTTATCTCCCATGCCACAGAAACAGGACAGAAAGCCTGCACGAGTTATGATCCCTCAGAGGAGGCTCATAACGAGAAGTGGGTAGTGAAAAGATTGTCCCGCGCTTGGGAGCAATCTGTTCAAAGTAAACCCTACGTAAGAATACCGAGGAAAAGCAGGCCGGCGCAGATATGCAGGCAGTAAATACAACACACCAGAACCCCGTATGGGTGAATGAGGGAAAGAACAGCCCCTCACCCAAGTCACAGGAGTGTTACAACTGCGGACAGTTGGGACACTTCGCAAGAGAGTGCAATGCCCCTAAAAAGCCACAGGGAGCCCAGCAGACAGGCACTCTGAGTAAGAAAAAGACAGAGCTCATTCATAGCGTTAGCGCCCGTTCAGATCAGACGGACTTGACTGGAACGGACTGACGGTGTACGGGCTCCCCCAGTTGGGTCTGCGACACCCTTTGGGATAGGTCCAGACGACCGGTAGTTGCAGCGAAAATTCAGGGACAGCCCATCAAATTTCTCTTGGACACATGAGGGTCCCGCATCACAATAAATTCCTCCACCATGTTTCAAAAAGACACGTGGCCCACTACAGCCACTATCACCCTCAGCGGCTTTACAGGTCACTCACAGCAGGGACACATCACAGCCCCTGTACCGATTCGAATCGGTAACATCACCACCAAGCACCCCGTGGTTTTAGTTGACCTCCCCCACACAGCAGAACACATTCTGGGAATCGATTTCATGAATTCCCACCACCTTTCATTCGATCCAGTCAACCAGTGTGTCTGGAAGATGGCAAAATCCGCAAGAGCCCCCGCAACGCTCAACATAGGAGAGTACATGAACAAAATTAGCGCAGTAGGCGACCACGCTTAGTACGGACAAGCAGGTTAGGGCAGTTCTGCAAAAGAACAGGGCAGCATTCGCGACCCACAAGCACGACTGTGGACGGATGACTGGCTGGGTACAAGTAACAGGACCTGACCCTAGACCCCAAAAACAGTACGGATTTCCCCAAGAGGCAGAGGGAGAAATCTCCAAGGTAATAGAAAGCTTATTAGAGCAGGGCGTACTTAGATCAGTAGCCTCCACTAATAATGCCCCGATTTGGCCAGTGAGAAAGCCCGATGGATCATGGCGACTGACCATCGATTACCGGGAACTCAACAAAGTCACCCCCGCAGCAGCCCCCACCGTACCAACAAGTCCCGAGACCATGCTCAAGCAGGGACTCAATTCCCGATTCTTTACGGTTTTGGACGTCAGTAATGGATTCTGGTCCATTCCATTGGCAAAGGCATGCCAGTACAAATTTGCCTTCACCTTTAAAGCACAGCAATACACGTGGACATGCCTGCCACAAGGCTTCCACAACTCCCCCTCCATTTTCCACCGACAGCTGGCAAATGGTTTAGCCAAATTCTCTCGCCCCGAATGTCTGGTACAGTATGTAGACGACTTACTACTGCAGACAGACACCAAGGAAGATCACATTGAGCTTCTGTCCGCACTCCTGGAACTATTACACTCAATCGGTTGTAAAGTCAACCCCAAAAAGGCCCAGATTTTGGAAGATAAGGTGATATATTTGGGAACAATTATCACATATGGTAAACGCGAGATCGAGCATAAAAGGATTGACTCGATTGCTAAATTGCCCCTCCCCCAGAACGTTTCAGCCCTCCGGTCGTTTTTAAGACTGGTTGGCTACTGCCGAAACCACATTGACGGTTTCGCCAGCAAGGCAGCACCCCTCTCAGGCCTTCTATAGAAGGGAGCCCCCTGGGAATGGCTTCCGCAGCATACGGATGCGGTGGACTCTTTAAAACAGGCACTCATCGCAGCCCCCGCACTACAAGTTCCAGACCCCTTACGCCATAGAGGTAGCGACCACAGACCGCACCCTTTCAGCCGTGCTCCTCCAGGAACGGCACGACCAGTTAAGGCCCGTAGCTTACGCCTCCAGACTTAGATGCTGTGGAGCAGGGATTTTCAGCCTGTGAGAGGCACCTGCTCGCAGTATTTTGGGCAGTCCAGTATTTTTCGTACATTACCGGACTGAACCCCATCACAATTCTCACCGAACACACCCCCACCCAACTTTTACTGGACGGACGATTCAAGGACGGTACAGTAAGCCAGATTAGAGCAGCGAGATGGACCCTTCTCTTGCAGGGACGGGACATCACTGTGAAAAGGACAAAGACACACACCTATTTAGCCGACAACTTACAGTACCCCGGAACCCCCCCATGAATGCAAAATTATCTCTCCACACCACAACACAGGCCACTTTATCGCTAAAACACACCCAGAAAGATAGGTAGTTCAACCCAGAGCCCCCCGCACACGGACACGTGTGAGCCCATAAGGATCTATGTGGATGGATCTTCCACAGTCTTGGATGGGAAGCGCATAACAGGTTGCGGTATCTATGTCGTGGACGCGCAGGGACGCGCTCTTGAGGAAATATCGTTACAACTACCCGGACACTTAGGCGCGCAGGCAGCAGAGCTCGCGGCCATCGCGTATATAGTTGAGCACCCAGATTCCTTCCCCAGCCCAGCAGACATATACTCGGACAGCCTCTATGTCTGCAACAGCCTCACGGAATTTCTACCCCTGTGGAAAGCAAGAGGATTTGTTTCCGTAGACGGAAAACCCCTCCCCTCAGCCCCACTGCTCCGTCATATTTTAGAAAGAGCAGAGAACAGGACTTATGGGATAATCAAAGTCCGCAGTCACCATCATTCCTCCCCCCCTGGAAATGTGAAAGCTGACACACTGGCTAAAGCAGGTTCCAGGCATGGATACTTTGGACACTCCCCGAAGGCGCACCAGTGAGTGCAGTTCAGGTCTCACAGACAAAGATCGAGGATCTAGTGGAGGCCCAGAAGCAGGACAGAAATCTCAGGGAGATTGTAAAAGGAAAATATCCAGTTCCCTATGAGAGATTTAGAAATGCACTGACCACACATGACGGTGTGGTGTTAAAAGACACCCTTTATGTGGTTCCTGAACAGGACAGGAATCAATTGATTTGCTTGTTCCATGACGGTCATGGGCATCAGGGAATCGATCCCACTACAGCCCATCTCAAGCAGCTTTGTTGGTGGCTGAATTTAAAGGATGATGTAAATCATTACATAGAAAATTGTCTTATCTGTTCCCAGAATAACCCTGACAGATATGCCAAAAAGGCTCAACTCAGCCACACCCGACCCGTTAACGGCCCCTGGACTAACCTCCAGATTCATTTTATAGGACCATTGCCCCCTTGCAGGAATGGCTATAAATATGTACTTGTGGTGATTGACACATTTACAAAATGGGTGGAAGCATTCCCAGCCTGCACGAAAACCCAAAGATTTTGACCCACCACATCTTTACAAGATGGGGACTCCCCCGCAGCATTGAATCAGACCAAGGTTCCCATTTTACCGGACGTGTCATGCAGAACGTCCTCACGATATTTGGCATCACCCAAAAATTCCACATAGCATACCACCCACAGTCAAGTGGTATCATGGAGCGCATGAATCTGACCCTAAAATCCACCCTCAGAAAAATGGTCCAGCAGAACACCACCACTTGGGACTCAGTTTTCCCTTCTGCGCTGATGTTTCTGCGTAACACAATTTCTACTTCCACAGGTTACACCCCACACACCCTCATGACCGGACGCCCCATGAAAGGCACAGAATATTTGTTAGGTTTGGACTTGACCAGCCCCGAAGTGACAGCCCTCACACACGAGAAAGCAGTACAGCAATTAGTGGAAAATGTTAAAACGGCTCAGCTAGCAGCCGCAGTAAAATTGGGCACAAGGAAGAAACAGAGCAAGGCTTGTTTCGACAAGACAGTGCATGCAACTGAGTACAGTATCAGACAGCAAGTGATGCTCTCTGTATATAACCCCAGCACATTCCGGTCACCAAAATACTCGGGTCCGTATTCCATTGCAGATAAATTAAGCCCTTCCGTTTATAAAATAAAGTACCCCAACGGTAAGACTGCTTGGCTTCATATAAACCAGCTGAAGGCATATGGAACACAGTCGAACCACGCACACCACGTCATGCTTGACGCAGCACACCACACCCCGCCCACAGCCAACGTAACCCTACCAACCCCCAATACGTCCACCCCCGAAATATACATTCCACCCCGGAACGCCCACAGACTGCAACAGCAGAGACAGCGACTGTGACTCGGACGATAGCCATAGCACGCCTCCCTACTATCCCCATGCAACAGGACCCACACCCAGCGATTCCGACTACGATCCAAGTGATCCCTTCATGATCACTTTCCTAAATAAACCCCACCACCGAACCACACTGATTTTGTCCCCACACAGCTAGACACCAATTACTGGCACCGAGATAACTCGTTCAGACTCGTCCGCAACGACGAGAGCATCTACACCTCACACCATGCAGCCCTTTCAGCCCTCATGCACTCGAGTTTGGCACCCGGGAGAAGAGGACGACCTTGGGTCTGACTCCCAAACGTTTGCGACCCTGTTCGCAACCGAGAACTGAGGTGTCCAGATGATGTTTAAAAGGAACCGCTTGGGAGAAGTGTTGTCCTTTCTGATGGAACCTGCAGAATGTTTTATGTTGTTTGTAAGTTTGTTAAATGTTGTATGTCCGACAGGAGAATTTTTTTCTCACTGCCCCACGCCTATTCGGCCGAAACCTCTGAGGACTTGCCTACAGACACTCACCATTGCCAGACACCGGTTCAGCAGAAACCTCTGAGAGCTTGTCTGCAGAGACTGGTTAAGGAACCAGACGCCCGTTCGTAACTGCCCTTCTGGTTCGAAGGATAGAACCACTATGGCAGCCCCACCACGATGACTACATTTCTTGCCCGTTCTTGTCGGTTGCTCAGGCAGTGGAGAAACGGCTTGGAACCCGCCCTGCCTGGGAACCCCGTCTGGTCAACTACGCTCGGGGAGGAGAGATACGGCACTGGTAGCCGTCCTACCCGGGGACTCCATCCAACTCTTACTTGTCGCGGCCCATACGCACCTCATTTTGGCACTTTCAGTTCAAAAAGTTTTGTTCTGTTTAGGTAACCTTTAGGTTGCCAACTTCCATGCTATTTACATTCTGAAACATTTGGATGGTAAATTGCACAGTCTGCGAGACGGCTCACACTAGTTCATTACTGGGAAGTGTGCCTTGTCCGAAAATTCAATTTTTGAAAAAGAAATGCGGGAGTCACACATAGTGACCAATTATAAAGGAAGTAATTGGCACTACAGGAAAGACACACTATCGTACGAGATATTAAACAAAGATAGTTACAGACACTATGCTTGTTTCCACAGAACTCCAGAAGCTCCAGGACCGGAGAAGAGAAGAAAGAAAAGGAAAGAGAAGAGCCATGAGGACTTCCTTCATATGGATCACCCTCCTGATTATGGACTTTTGGTTGCGCGTGAACGCGAACCCCATGACTTCAAGCCCCCAGCCGTTAATGTTTCACTTCCCCGCAGTACCCAGAACCCAGTCACCAGCGACACCACATCATCCTGGTACTCTCTGTCCTATGTAATCGAAACATTACTAGCATTAGCGATACTCTGCTGCATTGTGCAGACTATGCGTCTACGGAAATGGAGAAGGAGAGCCTACCGCGCTCGAACCCCGGTATATAGGATCAGATCCCTATGTTCGGATACGACCAGACCCCCGAGATCTATAATAAAGTGCATTCACTTGCGTTTATTGTAAATAAAGAAATGTAAAGAACTGTTCATGAGAAAATTGTATGATCCTGAGCTTGACTGCCAAGCCAGGAAAGGCCGTGTATGAAATGCTATGATTTTGTTGTATGATTGAGGAAGGTAGGATAATGAAATGTTTAAGTGAGTGTAGTGTATTAAGAATAGTTAGAGGTTCCCAGTTTATTGTTTTGTAATGCATGTCCCTGTTTGACATAGCGCCCTTAGAATTGTTAGTTAAAAATTTTTTGCATAGCTAGGGTCAGTGCAGAGGCCATGAAGGAAGTGTCCCCCCAGGTCAGGGAATGGAAAGCAACATAGTTATGTGATCCTTCACGCTTCGCATTAGGATCACAAGGAGGGAATGTAGCCAGTTAAAATGGCTAACCCCCGATTTAGAATGGCTAACTCCCGATTTAAAATGGCGAACGGCAAAGGCTAATAGGAAAGTCAGCCAACAGGACACAAACAAGCAGCTGCGGGTTGAGTGTGTATTTACCTCTGGAAAGGCCAGACAAGATCGATACAGGCAACCATCAGCATAACAAAACACCAGCCATCTGCATATTAATGAGCAATCCCTGGGAACAATGAGCAACATTTAGAAACATAAAGCCAAACCAGACTCCGTGGCGCCAGCAGAAGCCTACACAATGGGAGGTGAACGACCACCTCAAGACCGCCCATCGATCAGGGAACCGCTCCAGCATTGGAGAAAATCGAACCAAGTGATTGGGACAAAGTCCAATCACTTGGAACCAGGTACAGGGTCCGCCCCGAAAGGCGGGAAGCCCCTGGGGACTATAAGAATCAAGCCCAAGTTCAAATCGCCCCTCTGCTTCTCTTCTGGACCGGGTCACTCAGCAACGCGAACTAACCCTTGACAGTGACCGACCAGTCCAGCCATCGCTGACATCTAGTATGTCTTACTTCAACACTCGCTACGAGATAAGCGCTCCTAGCTACCAATCTGTACCAACTTCGAATCCCGCAGGCTCAGAACCCGAACGAAAGGCCATTCGTTTCTCTGACCTGGTGGGCCAGTTCCAAGTTAAGTATTGGCCTGTTAGTCGTAGGAGTAGCTTAGACGTAGAATTTGTACATGAGTAGTGATTGCTGTGTATATTAAATGTGCTTTGATTTAAATCTTACTAAGCGGTGTATTGGATTATTGATCATTACTCTGACTTGAACCACGTGGCGGTATCAGAAAGATACCTGGCGACTCAAGCGCAAAGGTGATAAAACAGAGCAATTAAACTAAGGCAAAAGTTAGCAACAGTATAAAGTGATAAATCATAGTTTGTGGTTAACAGAAATGTATTTTATTGGACAATACTAAATATATATTTAAAGTATTTTCATTTTCTCTATTGTTATTATAAATTTAATGGAGGTGTGCAGTGCAATGGGAGCATTGAAATATCCTCTTATAAGAGCTCTCTCGTTGTCTCCCCAGAGGTGACTTGTATGTCACCTTGAAGATCATTTAAATGAGAATAAGTATTTAAATTCATCAAGCATTTAAGTAATCTCTATTTATTCCTTTTCTTTCATGTGCAGTTTATGTTTTCCACACAAACTCTGCAAGTGTTGAAGGACAATCTGCCAGATTAGGATGCTGTGTTGAAGGAAAGGGGCACAACAATAAATTTATATTTTGATGTGTTGCCCCATAGCCCATTAAACAAAGTGAGCTAAATGTATTTCTGAATTAAAAATGCAACTTTAGTGTAGTTTCAATGTGTGAAGATGATGTGCTCAAATGACTTGGAGAAAACAGGACTCGTAACTGCTAAAATTGGGACAGAATGCACAGGGGATTGGATGAGGGAATGTTTTCAACCTTCCTTAGCAAAACTTCAGAACTTGTTTTTTTATACTGCCATATAGAAACTGAAGTCATTTATCCTATGTTTTACACTGATTGATATTGATACAGTCTACTTAACTCAAAACAGCATTTTTTTTTTTTTTTTGCAAGCTGCAGTAATAAGTGTGTTGCTAAACTGCTGGATGTTTCGTGGAAGGAAAATCATATTTATATATAAAAGCAAATGCTCGAGTATTTATCAAAATCTTGCCCGTGTGTCTTTTGAGAGAAAAGACCAAACACTTTGGGTTTGCTCAGTAAATGATTAAGTGTTTATTCAGAAGACAAAGATTACAGTGCTTTGAATATAGAATTTATCGATTCCGAATTATGCAAAAGAGAGCAGTCTAAAATGAACCAAATGCCAGAATTAGCTGATGCAGAAATGAAAAATGAGAACTGAATTGCATGAGAGTTGGAGAGATTTGCAAAAGCCACAGTAGCTGCTTCAGGCAGCAAATAGTACATTTTTAGAGTACATTAGGGTACACCCCTCTAAACTGACACAGTACTAGATTCCTGGGTTGTGATCAGCTGGTAAACAAGAACGGAGGACAGATATACTTTCCTTCCATTCATGATGGTAAATGGATGTGAAACATATGTGATGGAAGATGACAATGTAGCATGATGAACAACTGAATACTAGACATATGTGGATATGGGTTTTGCAAGAATAGGTCAAATTTTGCTGTTAAAGTAATGAAGAGGCTAATGGTTTTAGTGTTGCTTGTGTGCAAATGGTAAGTGTTGTGTTATGCTTCTTCATGTAGCATAAGCTGCTTCCTTGATGTATACTCTGACAAAGGAAGGTTCAGACTTGGAAATAGGTTTAACACATTTATTGAACAGTTAACAATTCCCCTACTTGAGTTCGACTCTCCTGCTGATCTTGCTATAGTAACTCAATCTAACTAACCAGTCTGCTCTAATCCATGCGGTGGGTGTGATGCTCTGATCTGCCCCTGTGTCTCTCAATAAGTGTCACCTGTGGAAAGAGAAAGAGCATGTGTGCCCTGTCCTTTTATATGGGTTGCCCCCTTGTGGTAGTGTCATCTCTGGGTGTGTCTTGACTGCCCATTGGTTGTGTCCTATTTTACTGACCTATTGGTTGAATGTCTGTGTGTCATGATGTCTCTGGTGCTCCCTCTAGTGTTTACTCAGTCCTAGTGTATCTACATTAACCCTTCGTGTATTTACAGTGATGCATATCACCACAGTAAGAATATCAGGTAAGGGGCAGATGTGGGGTTAAACAAGGGTATTCAAAACCTGATGCCCATGCTGCTCTGATCTTCAATTAGTTTCACAAAATAATATCTCAGGTATTGCCTCACTATTGCATCGAATGATGCAGTACAGTTGAAGTGGAGGTGAACTAAACATGCCACCAGAAATTAATTTCAAGCTCAGTTATTTCAAGTCCATGTATCTTTTAATGATGGAATAAGCATCAACTATTGCCAATCAGCCTCCCTGGCACTCTCAATTATCTATTACAAATGTGGAGTCTTCAGGTTGTAATCGTTGCTGTAAATAATCAATGTCATTTTTTTTTATTTGCCAGTTTTTTGTTTCCTGTGACACGCGACTGACTCCCAAACTGCTTTTAATGATCTACACCCCATTGCTCTGATAAGTGCAGTTCGAACAACACCCAAGAAGCTCAATGCCATCAAGACAAAGCAGCCCAGATGATTGGCATCTCATTCACCACCTTAAACATTAAATTGCACCAGCACCAACACACTGTGGCTGCGATGTGAAGCAAATAGGAGAGAAATGAAATAAACAATTTGGAAGGTAAAGGTCAATTCTGAAATTGAGTTAGCACGGAACAGGGTATTAGTCAAATAATAATAATCTTTATTGTCACAAGTAGGCTTACATTAATACTGCATTGAAGTTACCATGAAAAGCCCCTAGTCGTCACAGTCCGACACCTGTTCGGGTACACGGAGGGAGAATTTAGAATGTCCAAATCATCTAACAGTGCGCCTTTTGGGACTTGTGGGAGGAAACCGGAGCACCCGCAGGAAACCCACAGAGACACAGGGAGAGCGTGCAGACTCCGCACAGATAGTGACCCAAGCTGGGAATCGAACCTGGGACCCTGGCGCTGTGAAGCAACAGTGCTAACCACTGTGCTACCATGCCACCCATAATACAACATAATATAGTAAAACAATAGTAAAATATTTTATAGGCAAATTAATAAAAAAGGAAGGTTATGATGTGAAGAGGACAATTAAAGGATCAACAGGATAATAACCACAGGTAATGGATAACGAGGTGGCAGAAATATTAAATAATTATTTTGCTTTGGTTATCAGGGAAATAGAACACAGACATGACATTAAATGATGAGATGAGCAATGAGATAAGTGCTTTTAAAGTAAATAAGGGATATACTGAATAAACTAAACTAACGCAAATGGATACAGCCCCGGGTCCAGATGGATTACATTCAGGTATCTTAAAATAATGTAGGGAAGAGATAGCAGAGGCATCACTACTCATATTCAATACTTCATTTGAAAGATATGTAGTGCCAGAAGACAGATGGATAGCTAATGTAATTCCTTTATTTATGAAGTGAGATAGAACATGGCAAGTGAATTCTAAACGAGTCAGATGAATGTCAGTGTTAGAAAAAAATAATGGAATCCTTACCGCAGAGAATCTGCAAATGAGGCATATAATAATCAATATTCAGCAAGAATTTTAAAAGAGAAAACTTATTGAATTTTTGAGGATGTAACAGAATGAATAGGCAATGGTTACGTGAGTAAATGTAATTAATCCGCATTTTCAAAATGTGTGATAAGATGCCCCATGTTAGACTAATGAATAAGGTCAGAGAATGTGGAGTCAGGGGACAAGTGGCAGAATGGATTGCTAGCTGGCTTCAAGACTGAAAACAGAGAGTGGGGATAAAGGATAGTTAGTCAGAGTGGCAGAACGTGGAAGGTGGTGACCCCCCCAGGGCAAGTGCTTGGACAATCACTGCACAATTTACATTAACGATTTAGACTTTGGAATCAAAAAAACAATTTCTAAATTCACAACTGACACCTAACTGAGTGGGTGTGGGTTGGGGTGGGGGGGGTCGGGGTGGTGTGTTGGTGGACAGTCAATACTGAGAAGGACTGCAACAAATTACAGGAAATAAACTTTCACAATCGGCAAATAATTGGCAAATGGAGTTCAACACAGATAAATGTGAGGTAGTACATTTTGGTAGAATGAACAGGGGAATCATGTATGACTTGGAAGGTGCAAGTCCAGGTGGGTTCGAGGAACAAAGAGCACAAATGTACCAATCATGAAAAGTTGAACCATGGGTTAGCAAGGTCACTAAAAAAGCAAACCAAGTACTGGGTTTTATTACCACAGGGACAGAATTGAAAAGTAGGAAAGTTATGCAAAACCTCTATTGAACCTTGGTTCGACCACATTTAGAACACTATGTAAAGTTCTGGTTGTCATATTATCAAAGGTACTGAGAGACACTGGAGAGGGTGCAAGACGATTTACAGGGATGATACCAGAAATGTGTGGGTCTACATAACATGGATTAACAGGCTGCATCTCTTTGCTTTGAAAAAAGATGGCTGCTGAGTGGCCTCTTGGAGGTCTTTATAATTAGATAGAGTATTTAGATAGTTTTGGTAGAGTGGGCACAGAGAATATTTCCTCTTGTGGGGTGCAGCATAACTAGTGGGCATCAATCTAAGATAGTCACCAATAGATGCAATTGGGAATTCAGAAGAAGTTTCTTCATCCAAAGAGTGATGCGAGTATGGAACTTGCCACCAGCGGACTGATTGAAGTGAGTAATATAGATGCATTTAAGGGAACTAGACATGCATATGAAGGAGAAGAGAATAGATGATTGCACAGGTAGATTCAAATGAGGAAGGATGGGAGAACGCTGAAATGGGGCATAAACATGAGGATGAATGCCGTTTTTTGTGCCTCATATCCTATATTATACAAGATGCAATGCAGCAACTTGTCATGTCTTCTTTGACAGCACCTCACAAACCTGTAACTTCTACAACCTAGAAGAATAAGGGCAGCAAGACCATGAGAACCTGCCACATCCACATTCCCACACAAGTCACACATTAACCTGAAATAAAAGCAAAATACAACACATTCTGGAAATCTGAAATAAAAACAGAAAATGTTGGAACTACTGTATTTGGCAGACCCGAAACCTATTACATTTCTAACTTTCCTCAGTTCTGATGAAAGGTGACAGGCCTGAAATGTTAACTATGTTTTTCTCTCCACAGGTGCTGCATGACGTGCTGAGTATCTTCAGTATAAGGTAGACAATGTTGGCCTAGTAGCACAAGTATGTACCGCGTACCTGGTGGGTGGCGTTCTCACGTGTAATGGCGGTATCCATGTCGATGATCTGGCACGTTTTGCAGAGGTGCCATGGCAGGGTTGTGTGGTGTCGTGGTCACTGTTCTCCTGAAAGCTGGGTAGTTGTCTGCAAACAATGTCCTGTTTGAGGTTGCGTGGTTGTTTGAAGGCAAGTAGTGGCTTTGGCAAGATGTTCATCTTCATTGATGAAGTGTTGAAGACTCCAAAGAAGATGTCACAGATTCTCCACTCCGGGGAAGTATTGGACGAAGAAGGGTACTCTGTTGTTGTGTCCCGTGTTTGTCTTCTGAGGAGGTCGGTGCGTTTTTTTGCTGTGCGCTGTGGTGTGCGCTGGAACTGTCGATCGATGAGTCAAGAGCCATATCCCATTCTTACGAGGGCGTCTTTTAGCGTCTGTAGATGTCTGTTATGTTCCTCCTCGTCTGAGCAGATCCTGTGTATATGGAGGGCTTTTCCATAGGGGTGGCTTCTTTAATGTGTTTAGGGTGGAAGCTGGAGAAGTGGAGTATCATGAGTCTGTGAGCTTGTGGCAAAGCGAAGTGCAGAGGTGACCGTCCTTGATGGAGATGTGTGTGTGCAAGAAAGCAACCGATTTTAGTGAGTAGTCCATGATGAGTCTGATGGTGGATGGAACTTATTGATGTCATTGTATAGTCATTTCAGTGATTCTTCACCGTGGGTCCAAAGGAAAAAAATGTCATCGATGTATCTGGTGTATAGCGTTGGTTGAAAATTCTGTGCGGTGAAGAGGTCTTGTT